>NC_056526.1:137497860-137556143 GCF_019175285.1 Sceloporus undulatus | reverse complement strand
AGTTACAGTGGTTGGCACCCTGAGGGCAAAGTACGTTGAGGCCAGCTGTCCGATGGAAAAGGCCAAAAATGTCCGTGCATTGTGGTCATGCCTAAAAAACAGCAGTTATAGAAAACATGTTTTTAAAAAAAACCTCCAATGGTTATGGGATGGTCCAGGGGGCTATGTACATCCTTCACTGGCCCTCAAAAGCCTGCATAAACCCATTAAATATTTTTATATTAACTGAATCTTCTAGAGGAGCATTGAGGTTTTCCCTATCCATGCCATAGGAGATGTGTGTCTTTGTTGTTGTTGCTGTGTGCCTTCAAGTCATTTCTGATTTATAGCAACCCTAGGGCGAACCTATCATGGGGTTTTCTTGGCAAGTTTCTTTCAGAGGGGGGTTGCCATGTTTTCTTCTCCACAACTAAATGCATCACAATTAATAGCTTTCAAAACACTCAATCTGCAGGGAATCCCATGTTGATTTATTAGGTGAAAATCTCCTCTACATCAACCATAAATTCTCATCTTATAAAGTGTCCTATATCCCTCTTACTTCATGAGGTTGTTGGACAAAATTTCTGGCTCCAGCCTTGTCCTGTGTAAATGATATATGGCCTAGAATATACACACACTTGCACTGCAGGTTGCGAGGCCTGGAATAAAATATCAGTAGGGGAAGGCAACTATTTTCTGGCAATACACATCAATGGTTTTCTTCTTATAGAGGAACTTTTTATAAGCCCAATAAACAGCTGAAGACCCGTGTCAAATTCACTAGAATACAGAAAAATCCTTGGAATAAAGTTATCATTCTGGGAATTAGTTTTAATCTCCTTTAGTAAACTTTCATTACAGCACAGGCTGCCAAAGCCTGAACCATTATTCAGAAGCAAGTGCAAAGGGGACAACACGTTTTTTAAAAAGCTTCGATTTATTGCACACAGCCTTAGTACACATGTATATGCAATTTCAATCAGTAATCCAGTCGTAAGTAGGCATAAAAATTGGAGGTCAGCAACATTAAAATAAAGATTTAATCAGTATTTGAAGAATGTAAACAACACAAACAAGAGTCAGATATAAATCTTTACATGAGGACTAGTGGTTGTTCAGTGAAAGCCATTATCACTTCTCTTGATGTGTTCATGGCTATTGCCCTTGAGAGCTACAGCAATGTATCTGATATTTGTCAGTAGCACAGCAGTATGTCAAAAGCACATAAGTACTCTAAATTCCATCAGGGTTTGTAAATGCCAGTGGGATATTCATCTGTTAATTCTTTTTTTTTTTTTCCCTTACAGGAAATGAAATAAAGCACAGCAATCACTGACCAGTGCCAATAACAACACCACAAACAAAAAATTGCTCTCTAATCTTAACAATTATTTTTTCTTTTTCTTGAAGAGTGTGATAAAGATGTGCTGATTAATATTCTAACTCAGCGCTGCAATGCACAAAGACTCATGATTGCTGAGGCTTACAGGAATATGTATGGCAAGGTAGGTTATTATAATTTTGTCCTTGTCTGTTCTTTTCATTCTTCTTTCCCTGTACAGGTACTCTTATATATATTTAGGTATCGTTTTTGGAGAATCTAGCAGTATTGTCTTTTGACTGGGTGGCTACATACCAAAGTAAAATTATTTGTTTCATAACCATCATATTTCTAAATGCGTTAAAGATACATTTGTAAAACCTCAGGTTTCTGAATTTATGAGGCCTTTACTCCATTTTCTTGTTTTGTATGTATGTGCCTTCAAGCTGTCTGTTGACTTATGGTGACCCCATAAATTGCATAAGGTTTTCATAGGCAAGTAATACTTAGAAGGTGGGAAGTCAAAGGCTTTCATGGCCGGCATCCATAGTTTTTTGTGGGTTTTTCGGGCTATATGCCCATGTTCTAGAAAGTTTTCTTCCTGACGTTTCGCCAGCATCTGTGGCTGGCATCTTCAGGAAGAAAACTTTCTAGAACGTGGCCACATAGCCTGAAAAACCCACAAAAAACTCAGAGGTGGGTTTGCCAATTCCTTCCTCTGTAGAACAGGGTGGTCTCCCATCCAAGTACTAATCAGGACTGACCCTGCTTATGCTTCCAAAATCAGGCAGGTGCTGGTGCATTTATGGTATTTAGTTTGATCACGTTCTTCCTTTGATCCAGCACAAGACTTATCGTTATGAGCCATGAGAACTTGTATGAGCCATATAGATTAAAGTGGTTTTTTAAAGTCCTTTAGGTGATCCTGATCCACAGTTTTTCATCTAATTTAGGGGCTTGGCAGACCACCGTTAAGAGGTGGCGCTTTTTGCACTGCAGAAACGGCACCCTTTCTAGTGCCACTTTGGCTTTTCTGTGGCTCTTTGGTGCAGCATGTTTACATGCTACGCCAAAAACACGGCATGACACCTCCCAATGTGAGGTTGGTCAGACAGCGTGACGCCAGCATGATGCCCCCTACTCTGCCCTCATGCTAGCGTTTTTTGTCAGTCTCTTGAGGGCCTTAGTAGGATCTCTCAAGAGCACTGTTGAATCATTGCAAAGGCCCATCTAATTCAGCATTCCTTGCTACAATCTCTAACTGTACAGTATATCAGTTATCCATCTTCACCTCTTTTTTGTCCTCTGGTCTGCTTTTTAACACCTCTGCCTGATGAAGAAGCCAGTGAAGTTTGAAAGCTTACATGATGCATTTTCTGCATTATGGTTGGCCAATAGATGTATAATTCTTTTGTCCTGTGTAATAAAACTCTCTAGCATCTTCACCATTTTTCTCCTGTAATATTTTAACAACTTTCCCTGGTGAAGAAACCAGTGAAACTTCGAAAGCTTGCATGATGCATTTTCTGCATTTCTGTTAGCCAGTAAAGATGTACAGTCAGACCTCACTATCTGTGGACTTTGCCATCCACAGATATGAGCATCCGCGCATGGCAAGCCTCATTGTCTCAAATGGTGGCACTAGCAGCTACGCACATGTCATACTGCCATCAGGGACAAGGGTACTTGAGGTCCCATTTTTTTGTGTCTGTGGGGAATCATAGAATCATAAAATCATAGAATCGTAGAGTTGGAAGAGACCATAGGGGCCATCTAGTCCAACCCCCTGCCATGCAGGAAATCCAAATCAAAGCATCCCTGACAGATGGCCATCCAGCCTCTGCTTAAAGACCTCCAAGGAAGGAGACTCCACTACACTCCGGGGGAGTTTGTTCCACTGTCGAACAGCCCTTACTGTCAGAAAGTTCCTCCTAATGTTGAGGTGGAATCTCTTTTCCTGCAGCTTGCATCCATTGTTCCGGGTCCTGTTCTATGGAGCAGCAGAAAACAAGCTTGTTCCCTCCTCCATGTGACACCCCTTCAAATATTTAAACAGGGCTACCATATCACCTCTTAATCTTCTTTTCTCCAGGCTGAACATCCCCAGCTCCCTGAGTCGTTCCTCACAGGACATGGTTTCCAGACCCTTCACCATTTTAGTCAGCCTCCTTTGGACACACTCCAGTTTTTCAATGTCCTTTTTGAATTGTGGTGCCCAGAACTGGACACAATATTCCAGGTGGGGCCTGACCAAAGCAGAATACAGTGGCACTATTACTTCTCTTGATCTAGACACTATACTTTTATTGATGCATCCTAAAATTGCATAGGCCTTGTTAGCTGCCACGTCACACTATTGACTCATGTTCAACTTGTGGTCTACTTAGACTCCAAGATCCCTTTCACATGTAGTTTCATTCAGCCAGGTGTCCCCATCCCATATCTATGCATTTTATTTTTCTGTCCTAAGTGCAGTACCTTACATTTCTCTGTGTTGAATTTCATTTTGTTAACTTTGGCCCAGCTTTCAAGTCTATTCAGGTCATTTTTTATTTTGATCCTGTCCTCTGGAGTATTAGCTACTCCTCCTAATTTGGTGTCTGAAACAGATCCTCCACAGCTACAAAGGTCTGATTGTACAGTGCGCCCGCGCCATACGCGAGCGCGCCATACGCGGCCTTGAGCATACGCGCTCAAGCCGCTGGGTGCACGCGGGGCAGAAGGGGCGACGCGTCCCATTCAATTCAATTTTTTTTTACATTTCATTACACTGATTTCTCATTACCAAAATAATTAGAAAATGTTAACAATGACAACTCAGAGTCGCCTTGCCTTATTTTTCATGACTCTTCCTCATTTACCCTCTTTCCAACTGAAAGGGGTAATTTTTAATTAGCCTCTATTTGTATTATTAATCAGTTCTCCTACAGGCATGCTGTCAGCTGCAAATGTCTTAATGAATTAATTTCTATTCCATGTGTGATTTAGTGGTTGTCAAATGTATCTAATGTGCATTCAGCAAAGATTACATATTGTTTTTTCATCATAAATTCATTTTTAATTTGTATGTGTCTTTCCTCCTTGCTACACTGTCTGCTATGTTAATTATATTCACAGGGCTTGTGGTTACCTTTAATTATTTGCCTTCTGAGAGCATCTTTTGCATTAACTGTGCTATATTTCATTTATACTTTATACTGCCTCTTTATTGCTAGATCCCTTGATAATGAAAGTCATCATACACAATTCACAAAGAAGCACTTAAATTCAAGTTGCACTGGAGGAAACATCCCCTTGTGTTTGGGTTCAGTCAATCAAATTTCAGATCTTGAATTGATGATCAAAGCAAGACAAAGAGGAGAATATAAGTCCCTATCTAGTGAAAATGATTTATGTCTGAAAATTGACTTCTGAGTGAGAAACTTCTTGTTCAAATAGAAGAGCTTGAAAAAGTTACTTTTCTGTACTATAGTTTTCAGAATCCCCAAACAGTAATTCCCAATGTTGGCTAAGTGTTTCTAGGAGTACTAGTTCAAGAAAAGTAATTTTCCAAGCTTTATGAAAGAGATACCAAATATATAAATGCAAAGGTGGACAACTATAGCTCACCTGTGGTTCTCCTAATTGAGGGTTTTTTTTACAGCTCCCATCATCCTTAGCTCATATATTCAGTGATAAGAAAATATGAGATTTGCAGTTCAGCTATTATCTGCCATGCCACAGTTGTACATCTCGGATGTAAAGAGGGGGTATAAATAAAATATAAATGAAAAAACAAATCTTACATTCAGTATCTAGGGCTGTGACCACGACGGTCCATACCCCTAACATAGGAGTAGAGAACCTGTGGCCCTCCAAAGGTTGGACTCCATCAGTTCCAATCGATTATTTCCAGGGCAGATTTTTGTAAGTTAGTAGTATCTTAGGGGTGACAAGTTCACTATCTGTGCTCCAATAACTGGTTAACGTTGTCAGCTTGGTAACAGCAAGATATTTAAGTAGCATGTTGCCCAAAGCCTGATTTATACTGAGATCTTAACAACTATTTTTTGCAGCAGACATCAATGCCCATAGCAGCCCCTAGAGAACTCTGGATCACGGTTGGGGTAAACTGGAGTAGAGCTGGGATAAAAGAAAAACCTCAAATTTTCATCCTCAAAATTTGGATTTAGTCATAAATAAACCACATAAAAGTCAACATTTGATGATGATTCTCAAAGGTGAAGGCTAGATCAGGAGATTTGAAATTGATATATTGTGACTGTTATATAATAATAAAATAAATAAATAATTTATTTCTATCCCGCCCAATCAACAAGGAATCCGAGTGGCTAACAATAGTGAAGATACAATAAAAATACAATAAAAACAAACTACTGTAATCCCTTCCCAGCACCCCAGCGATATAAAGCAGCCAATAACAATAAGCAATATCCATACAGTGGCAATCAAAAGGAAAACATGAGAACATTACAAGTAAAAGAAGGTTCAAGAAAATCCTTTTCCCAACCCCTCAACACAAGTCCACATAAAAACAATACTAAGCAAATTAAATATAAACATAATATAGTACTTAATAGAAAAAACATAAAAATAGCAATTACAATATGTCAAAAACCATATTAACCGAGGGACCGATGGAGTGGGTGGTGGGGGAAGGCACAAGCGGAGGTTTTGAGGCCTCTGTCAGGCCAACGCCCCAGGAGCCGACACAGGTGCCTCCTCTCCTCCTCTTCCAAGCGAGGGACCGATATTATTATTAGTACAACATACTAAACAAGTGTGTAAAACAAGTCAGATTAAGATCACTGAAATTAACAGGATTAGCATAGAATATATAAAGCCATGGTTAAGAAGACATCACAGATGGCAATGTGGTTTCATTCCCTATCATCTCTGCTTCCCTGTCTATCTCCCTGATGCTCCTAACCATACTACCTTACTATGTCTAGAGTGCTACAATACATTTGAAGCTCATTACAAATCCAGGTCAAAAAATATTGATCATAGTTAGCACTAGTATAGCCATAATAGCAAATAACGATTTAAAAAAAAAAATGATTGGAGAAGGATGATGATGATAGGAGAAGAGACCATTTGATAACTTCAGATGATATTATATTCCTGGGAACATTCCACAAAGCTTATTGTGATGTGCATTGAGCTCATGCATTTTGATTGAATTGTTTTCTTATCAATATATTTGCCTTCAGGGATCAGCAATACTGTGTGCATGTTGATAAGAGCAATAATACTATCTTTTTCCTTCCAAGGATTTGCTTATAGACCTGAAAGAGAGTCTCTCGCATCACTTCAAGGAAGTCATGGTTGGTCTGATGTATCCACCTGCCAGTTATGATGCTCATGAGCTCTGGCATGCTATGAAGGTATTTGTTGAACCATCAAACTGTAGTATAAATTCACACTTTTGCAGCACCTCAGACTATTTTCAATGAGGAGAAACAGTTTGGAAAATAAATGAATAAATAAATAATCTCACTGCTTTGTTTCACAAAACACAATAGGCACAATCAAACCAAAATTAAGCATTCTGACCTTTCAGCTGGGAGAGCTGGGCACTTTTTTGATTTGTTTAGTTTTGCTGCCATGAGGAGGATTTTGTAAATCCTGGAATCTGGGTTGTTAAAATTGTATTGTATTGTATTGTATGACATTGTATGGCACTACACTGTTAACACAAATGAAGTGGGAAACATATGAGCTACTCATGTCTCTTAGCCATTCTGAGGCCACTATTGTTCCATTTGGTAATGATGTTGGTGGCGTTGCTGAAAGAACAGGCCAAAATTTTGGCCACACCATAAAAATCCCTCTTTTTTCCCCTTCTCTTCTGGAGGAAAGAACACACTATGGGATGTGGGTGGAGCCATTCTCTGCCTCCATTTTGCATCACAGAGGGCACTACTGTTGCCACAAACAGATTATGCTAGATATCAGTGGCAGCAACACTGCATCAATAGGATGGATCCAATATCAGTTTCTACCACCACGCCTCCAAAATGGGCTGCCTACTCAGGCTTCAAGAGAAATGATTTTTAAAAAACCCACATGTTTATGGTGCTCTCTGACAGTTATTAGACTTCTTATTTTTGTGTGTGTGTGCCTCCGGGTCATTTTTGACCTATGGTGACTCCAAGGCATCCATATCACAGTTAAACATTTATACATATTTTAAATTTATTTACTGAGGTTTTGGTTCCAGTCCAGTGCTGGGCACATACATACTATTGAAGTTGGAATGATATTGAAGAATTTCATGTCTATATTAAGTAAATCATAATATGTATTGATAATTGGTGACTGTTGACATTAATCCTATGGTCAGTATAAGAAATTCTGGATATTATGCATGCCATCTCAAATTTTGCACATGTAGAATAATACATATATTTAGTATACACATCAGCAGTGAAGTTAATTCTAATGGTACTACAATTTTATATTATTAATAGACTGTCTAATTATTCAGAAGTTAAGTTGCATGGCCCTATACATATCCACTCAGAAAGTGCATTCATTTCTGTAAGGAGACTCTTGTCAAGTAAATGTGCATAGAACTGCAGTCTTAGAATAGTGGTACACTATTAAATCCCAAGTACATAACTGTGTTTTTTCCTACTGCTTCCTAGAGAACCAATTAATATTAACTAAGAGCTCTTCTTATTTTCTATCTTGTTTCATCAAAGGAAAGACTTGTACACTTAAATGTAAACATGCTGATAAGCTGTCATAGGCTTAGGCAGTCTGATACTCTGTGATCAATGCAGTCCTAAAGCAAATGAGATAAAATCACTGCTTCCCAGGAAACAAACAACTTGAAAAGCTACTGCTATGAAATGATTTTAGATACTCCAGTATGCTCTGCTTATTCTAAATTAATGCATTAGTTGTATTTGAAACCACTGTTTATATCAGAAATCTTTATCTCCTCTACTGTAGGGAGCAGACACAGAGGAAAACTGCCTAATTGATATATTAGCCTCAAGATCAAATGGAGAGATCTTCCAGATGAAAGAGGCCTACCTTTTGCGTAACTATCATTCTTTTCACCCCCACAAAGAGTACCATAGCAACTATAATCTAGAACATGCTGTAAGGAGATGTTCATACCCTTAATGTTTTACGTGTTAGACGAGAGGTGAGAATCATTTCTTTTATGGACGACTTCCAAAATCTCCAGTCACCATAGCCAATTTCCAAGCTCTGTTTTTGACCATTTATTTTGGTTGCTCCTACAGAATCCTGGGAATCATAGTTTGACAAAATATTGGCATAGAACATTTACTCAGTCCTTCTACAGTACTCATGACTACTTGAGGAGAAGGAGTAGTTATTATTCAAGATATAAGCCTCCTACAGTTATCAGAGTGTAAGGAGATTATTACACAGAAGATTACCATTGCTAAAATGTGACTAAAATTGTCCAAAAACCACAACAGTGTGATCGGCAGTCATGCTTATTTCCTGCGATTAGATTGTCAGGGAGGTGTCCCGCTCCTCTTCCATCATCAAAGCGTTCGCACAGCAGCCATTTCTCCAATAACGAAAGTTCCTGTTATTGGAGACATGGCTGCTGCACGAACCCTTTGATGACAGAAGAGGAGTGGGACACCTCCATGACAATTTAATTGTCAGAAATAAGCTCAACTACCGATCACACAGTCTCAGTTTTCAGTCAATTTAGCCACGTTTTAGCGATGGTAAGCTGCTGTGTGATAATCTCCTAAACCCTGGTGGCGCAAGGGTTAAATGCCTGTACTGCAGCCACTCACTCACAGACCATAAGGTTGTGAGTTCATTACTAGCCAGGGGCTCAAGCTCAACGCAGGCTTGCATCCATCCATCTTTAATCCATCTTGTTCAGTTCCACACAAATTCTTAGCATAATTAAAACATCTCCTGAGATTATTCTATGGCTACAATAAGTTCTTTGTTGCCCTACTAATTTTCTCCCCTTTAAAATGTGGTGCAGGAGAAAATCATACCTCTTTAAGTTGCATTAACAGGTAGCATTATCTGATCCTAGATGTTCTGAACTATTCAATGTCAGAATAGAAAGTAGCATGAAAATACGTTCATTTTTATTACTGTCATATCAATTGTGTTAAAAGAATATAATTTTGTAGTCAGAAATAATTCAATGGAACTTACTTCTAGCTACAGATATGTAGATTTTCAACCTTAGAGATATATCCATTTACTTTTTTGGAAAGCCTTCTACTGTATAATGCTTGGAGAATAAAACAGAATGACTACGCTACATATAATACCACATTAGGACTTATTTCATGGTTTCTTTTGATCATATTAATATTCATTTATTCATATTTATAAAAAAACCTATGTCAGGGTATAGAAAAGCTACATCCAATTAGTACCACAGAGGTGGCCAATTTACAGCCCTCCAGATGTATGGCTGGAATGCAACCTGGTTATTGGCTTTAATGGGAGCTATAGACCATCAACAGATGGAAGTACACAAAATATCCCCCCCATATAACACCATGACCACCACCCTACTTCCTTCAACAATCAGCATATTTATATGAAGTTGTTCCCTCTGCAAAAGAACCTATTTGTGTTGGAAAGAATTATACTGGCAGCAGAACTCCTGCTCTGTCTACCTGGTACACTTGCACCTGATGGAGAGGAAGAAGGTGGCCAGTGAATCAGTGGCAAGTCTGGTGGGAATGCAGGTGGACAGGCAGATGAGGCTGTAGGAGTGGCACCTCCCACCTTCATACCATCTGGTCCACTTGGAGCATATTACTCCCACCAGCAGGTACAGAGGGGGCAGACAGAGCTGGTGGCCTTTGCACAGAGGAGGAGGAGGTACCACAGAAGCTTGTACCTCCACTCCTTTCTTCCCAACCTGAATGCAAGCTTCTATGGTGCAATAGTGTCATTGGGGTGGTGGTCATGGTGTCAAATGGGGGTGACACCCAGTGTGGCCCACTTCCCCCCCACTACCACCCTTAATAGTCCCCCTGATTCTATGACATATTTTAGAGTCATTTTATAATAGCTGTCACTGACCCATTCAGCAATGTTCATAACAGTTACTGTGTTTTTCCTAGAATATAACACTGACCTTTCTCCAGATATTTACTCTGAGACTTCTGGACATTTTAGAGATACACTTCTGAACCTTGCTCAGGTATTTTGTGAATGACTTTTTTTTTTAATTTTAACTATCAAAAGTTCTCTTGTTATTCAGGGCTCCTTCGCTCTTTAAATTGCTGCTGTTGTTAACTGCCCTTACAAAACTTTAATTTTTGAAGAGAGAATGGGGGGATATTGCTTCTAAATTTACAATTCCCCTTTAAACTCAAATTGGAAATCATATTTAAAACTAATTTCTACTTCTGAGTTGAAAAGCAAACACTAATGAAAGTCTTAACAAATTATTGGACTGTTCTAATTAAGAATTCAGGAAAGGAATCAGAAGGCTTGTGTCTAGAGAGAGAAGGAAGAATGCAAACACAAGGCATGACAAACCATAGTTTAGCATTACAGATAAACTGATCCTTTATACTCTCCACTTCTCCTCCAATAAGATCTTACAATATGAGGCATTGTAAAGTTGTGAGGAATGAGCAGAGTTTAGAAATGTTACTTGTTTGGACTGTAGCTCTAAGAATCATTGGTCACATTGGCTCAGAGCTTCCAAGAGTTCCAGTCTAAAAACCTTTCTAGTTCTATTAAAGAGCCAAAATGCTCTGTTCATATATGTAAAAGAAAATATACCACACAAAGGCTGCATATGAACTAACTATGTTTGGGAAGGGGGGAAGAGTGTATTTGTATAATTAAGGTCCAATGTGCATATGTGTAATAAGAGCCAAGGAGTATTTGTGGTCCACCTTTGGAAGACATTGAGCAATATTAAAGAATAATTGTGTGCATGTGTATTGCAGTGTTACTTCAACTGAATAGCTACAACAAGCTGCCATGGTTATGGAGTTAGATGGATGGGTTTTTAAGGCAAATATTGTGATACAATATTTGATACAATATTGTATAAAGTGATACAATCTCACTTTAAGCTATATGCCTTATTTTTTTTCCCTAGGGAACCAGACAAGAAGGATATGCAGATCCTGCTATGGCTGCTCAGGATGCAATGGTATCAGCAAGTTTTCAATCCCTTTGAAAAGTTGTTTGCTTTAGTGGCTTCTTACACATCATTATTCTTTTAATGATCTAGGTCCTATGGGAAGCATGCCAGCAAAAAACTGGGGAACACAAAACCCGGCTGCAGATGATTCTGTGCAACAAGAGCTACCAGCAATTGTGGATGGGTAATTTATTTTCATAACTTCACCCAGCCTTAACTAAATGAACATGTAATGGGAAAAGAAGATACAGTGCTTGACTGACAATGAAAAGCTATTCATGAGAACTCTAATTGTGTCAGAAGTCAGAAGGCACTAATGGTAACTTAGCTTAACACAAACTGATTGGCTGCTGAAGACCCCTTTACACAGGGGGATTTATTGCCTCAAAGAGTCAGTCACTATAACAAGTTCTCATTTTGATCAAATTGGATCTCAGTTGTCTATTTGTTGTTTATAGCATCCAGTAAAAACATAGCTAGAAACATAATCAAATAACTGGTACAATAGTTGGTACCATACACCAAGTTGCATACTATAAATATAACCTTCTTAATATTCTTTTATTAGTTTGGCAAAATTGTGATTGTCAAATCATGTGCTTTGACAGTATGGGCAATATTTGTTGGGGGGGGGTTAGACACTGGATATTGTGTTTTATCTTTATCTAAAATTATTCTAACCAGAAATGGATATGAACACTGACATTTAAATTAATTCATTCAAGTTAAGTGACTAAAAAACTGCTCACCAATTATAAATGTATTTTCTTAAGTTTTTCAGGAGTTTCAGAATATCTCTGGACAAGACATAATAGATGCCATTAAAGAATGTTATGATGGATATTTTCAGGAATTACTAGTAGCAATAGGTAACAAAATATTTATAACTACAATACATTATACTGTCGTGCGTGTAGTAATACTGTATAACATTGCCATACATAGAAAAAGAAAAATTAGAAAATCAGTTTACTAATTGGAAAAGCTATTAGTACCTCTGAAACAGGACTACAAATTGCTGTGTAATCCATAGTTGCTTACAAGCTGTGGAAATTTTGCTACTCACTCTTGAGAGACACATTAATTGTGCTCTCTGTTTTATAGCTGTTATTGCTTAAGCCATTTTGTGCCGCTTTTGATGATGTTTAGATCTGAGTCTAGATCGCTCTTTGAAATTGCTGATAGTGGTTTTTAGACACCTTACTGTTTTCCATGCTAGTCCAGACCATTAAAGTCTTTTCAGATATATTCCTATGCATACTCACCTAGGAATATGTCCATTTGAATACCATGGGGCTTATGTTTGAATAGGCTTGTCTTACAGAATGTAGTTATTCTCTGTATTTCATATTCCTTCTGTCAAGTAATATTGGCTGGATACATTTTAGACCTAGGTAAATCATACTTTTCAAAGGGATGGTTCCAGTTGACTAAGGACTTCCATTCATCTCTAATGTATTTAATGAAATAGGAGTCACAAATCCAATTCATTATCCACAGCCTTTGGAATTTCTTGTTCTAGCTAATAAATATTTTGATAACCCAATTTTTGGATTGGGGAGCTAAACATTACAAAGTAGATTTTGCCTGGAATGAAGCAATTCTAGCATGTTATCTTTTACTGTGAAATATGGAATTTTAGAATTCTTCATCAATACAGTATTTTGTTTTTGTTTCCCAGACACTATCAGTTATAAGAGGAGCTAAAGAAAAGGGTGGAAAGAAGTGGCTGGTTTTTACTATGAAAGACATTAATAGTAATTACTTATTTATAATTGTGACAGGAAGGTTTTGTAATTTCTTTATCTGATTTTCTTCCCTCAGTTCTGTGTGTTAGAGACAAAGCTTCCTATTTTGCTTATCGACTTTACAATGCAATTCATGTGAGTATTTACATCATCTGAAAGTCTGGTTATACTATGCTTTTGTTTGCTAAGTGGCCCAGTTCTCCTCTACAGGGGTTATAATCCTTATTTTTAAAGTGCTGCTTTCTAGCTTTAGGGCTTTATTATAATCATGTCGGTTACAAATCCCAAACAATGTAGTTAACACAATGATCTGAGAGATGCAATGCAATCCCATTTTTTGTATATTGGTTGGGTTGCTAGATGTACAGGCTGGATCTAATTGTCTCCTCAAAAGAAAGTTCAGTGAAACATTTGCTTACTGCCAATTCTGCTTGGACTGAAGTCTTTTTTCTGTGAAGTTTAAACTGGGTAAGAAATTATTATTATTATTATTATTATTGGGAGAGGAAATGATAGCATTTGAAATTCTCCCTGGCCACTGTTTAGAGTCTTAGATAATTGGTGTTCCATTATAAAGTCTCATCCATTGATAACATGCAGCACTGAGTATCTGCGTATCTTAATATGAAGACAAATGTTCAATATTCCATTAAAAGTAAGTGTTCTATATAGGTTGAGTCTCCCTCTGGTGTACAAATGTGAAATTGCAAGTTATGTACTATCATGGAATAGGACTGGTCTATAGTCCAAAAATACCATCACTTGCATTTCATTTCATTCTGTTCCTTTCCATTCCACTGAACCTTTGTTTCAAATCAGAATTGCTAAAATACCATCCTGGGCCAGGCCCAAAGTTTCTATTTCCCAGAGAACTCCATTCACTGTACGATTTCATAGTACTTGAGGCCTGGGTTATATTGCTAGAAACCGAGTCCCTCATTGTAAAAGATTTTATTCCTGTGCATGGCACAATGTCTCTTGCAGTGTCTGAATAGACTTCGCCTAAAATGTTTCATATTTCCATCAGTGCTTTTCAGTGATCTAAGAGAGCTGTGTTTGTCATTTCAAGCAGCAGACTACAGAAATCTTGGAAATATTGACCAAGATCCTGCATCAGAGGCCAGAATGTGTATCTAAACATTGATGGAGCTATGTCACAGTCATGACATGCAACCATGGTAGTACATCTTCCCCTACCATAAAGCATTACAACTCAATAGTATGGTTGCATGTCATGACTGCATCCCAAAGCATAGCATATGCATTAGGACTACTGTACAACAGCCATGCTGCTGGCTTTATTTGCACAATGGCCCCATAGATATAACTATGGTCTAAAAGAGCTGCAGAAATAATCCAGTTTGAGACTGCTTTAACTGCCCTGGCTGAGTGCTAGGGAATCCTAGGAATTGTAGTTTATTGTGGCACCAGAGCTCTCTGACAGAGAAGGCTAAATGTCTCATAAAACTACAGTTCCCAGAATTCCCTAGCATTGATCCAGAGCAATTAAAGCGTTCTCAAACTGGATTATTTCTGCAGTGTGTTTTGGACCAAAGCCTCTATTCCTCTCCTGTGTATATATGCATTTGAATGCACCATAACATGATTGTAAGCCTAAATACTGTACTCTGAATGCACAAGATCCTTTCTGAGCAGGGCCAGCCCTGGTAACTACATAGATGGGAGACCACCAAGGAATACCAGGTGCTGTAGGCTATGTTTCAGAAGAAGGAACTGGCAAAACCATCTTTGAGTATTTCTTGCCTAAGAAAACCCTATGGAATTCATGGGGTTGCCATAAGTGGACAGGCAACTTGAAGGCACATATACATACATACTAGTCAGTTTGCAAATGTCATAAACACCCAGCAGGATGCCAGTTGAGGCACTGGCAAATAACTGTCCTTCTGGAACACTTAAAAATGAAAAAGATATTATAGTACAGTACCTAGTTACAGAGACACAATATAATTCTGCACAAAGTTACATTCATAGAATATCAAGATTTTTTTCCTGCAAAAATAAACATTTGGAAAGATTTTAATGAAGTCTTCATAGGATTGAAACCTTATAAACAAGTATTTATATTCTTTGTGTGTCCCTCTTTCTTGGAGAAAAATCTCATCACTGACAATTATTTCTTGCCAGTTTTAGATCACATAGAAGGGTTACTATGTCACCAATGAAGTACTATTCAAAATATTCTGACCATTAGATGTCACCATTGTTCCACAGACTTTAATCAAATTCAAGTTTGTATTTAAAATTACTAAAGTATCTGAAAATCCTATGAAATTCATAGGGTCCCCATAAATTGGCAGATGACTTGAAGGCACATGCACCCAAAATTCTGGCTATACTAGCTATAGTATAGTATTTATTGCTAGTATATATAGCTAGAATAGATTGGGCCACACTGGCTCAATCTACTTAAATTATATTTACTAAAACCATTCAGTGACTTCTGATAACAGAATTGATGCCATCCTAATTTTAATTAGAATATTTATCATAGCTGCCATGGTACCCAACATTTTTATTGAAATTCTCAAAAATAAGAATAAGCCATAGCTCCAAAATAACAAATGCAGCACGGAAAATTATATTCCATTTTTGTGTTCCACCTTTTGCATGGTCCAGCATGGCGTAGCAGTTTGAGTCTTAGACTGTGACTTGGAGACCAAAGTTTGATTCCATGAAACTTTCTGGGTGACCTTGGAAAAGTCACATACTCTCAGCCTCAAGGAAAGTCAATGGCAACCTTCTCTGAACAAATTTTGCCAAGAAAACCCCATGATAGTTTCACCCTAGGAATGCGTTAAGTCAGAAATGACTTGAAGGCACCCAGCAACAACAAATGTACACAGTATATTACTTAGAAATTAGATCTTTCTATACAGAAAAAAACCTGACATTTTTCCTGACTGCATTCCCTGACAATTCACCCTGATTTATTATTTAGACCAAAAAGCTAACCTATATCAGTTCTATGTAGACAACAGAAATATGCCACCATCTAATGTTTCTATCCTCTTTCAGGATTTAGGATTCCATAATAAAACAATTATAAGGATTCTGATTGCCAGAAGTGAAATTGATCTGATGACTATCAGGCAGCGGTATAAAGAGAGATATGGAAAATCACTGTTGCATGATATCAGAGTAAGTCTACAGTACCTGGCTAGTTTGTCACTGGCTGTGTATGTCTGAACTACAATCATTTAGCCATTCAGAAACAGACAACGACCATACTAACCCTTAACTATCCTTAACTTTCAAGAAAAGAAAAAGAAAACAATGGCTTCTGATTTGAGAAGTGACTTCTTATTTTTATTGAAAGTTAATTTTAGTTTTGCCTTGATCTTTTTGGGAAACAAAACAGGCTTTGTCAGTTGAAGGACTTGATGCTTTATTGCACCTGCTATCATTTCTATTCAGAAGAAAATGCTCCCAAACAACATATCACTCCAGAATTATAACTACTGTATATTCTTTCAAATCAGAAGCCCTTTTTTGGGAGTTTGTAACTAGTTTCCTTAACAAATCAGAAACTGGAGCCATGTTGTGGATCGCTGTCTCCTAACACTGCATTTGTGACTTGCCAGTCTTCATGACCTCCATTTGATCTGAAATTTCAGTGGTGCATTGTTCCAGCTCACATGGATGCCAATGTGTGTACAGTTATACATGTTTGTCCTTTACACCCATTAGCACCAAGGTAGGGTTACATGCCAAGAGCATCTGAGAATATGCCCTAGAACAGTGATGGTGAACCTTTTAGACGCCAAGTGCCCAAACTGCAACCCAAAACCCGCTTATTTATTGCAAAGTGCCAGTAACAAACTGGCTTTCCAGTAACAAACTTTGGCAAACTCTGTGCTGGGATGATGGCACATGTGCCCACAAAGAGGGCTCTGAGTGCCACCTCTGGCACGCGTGCCATAGGTTCGCCATCACTGCCCTAGAATCCTGTGTAATGATGTGGAGATTTATGGCAATGCAGTGGTTAAATGCTAGTATACAAGGTTGTAAGTTTGGTTCCAGGTGGGGCTCCAAGGTCTACTCAGCCTGCCATCCTTTCACAGGTTGGCAAAATGAGTTCCCAGCCTGTAAATTGCCTGTAAATGAGTGCTAGTCCACTGATAAGTGGCATAGAAAGGAACTTGCTATTGCTATATTGTCCAGCCAAATGGAAGTGAGATTGAGAAAGAAGAGCTGTAGAGAGGTTGCTCTACCCTTCGGTAAAGAAGTAATAAGACCATCCTCAAACTTCATTTGATTGGGTTGCTTGGTCCTCTGCATACTCACACACCAATCCAGAAAATCCTTAAATAAAATGCTTACATAAAGTCCTTAAAATATGTATTCATTTACTTTGTAGCATTTTGCCTCTGGACATTATGAAAAAGCTCTACTTGCCATCTGTGCCGGTGATGCTGAGGATTATTAAAGGGAAGAAACTAATGTTGAAGATGGGACGAAAAAGTTATAGCCTGGATTATTATTTAATTATAGAAATACAAGCTGTGTAAATTTTTTTCTCTACAGACAAAACTTGCCACTATGATTTGTTTAATGACCTGTTATCTTTAAAGAAAACTTATGGTAGCTACACAGATTGTCAGAAGTCACTGTGCATCAACACATTTTGCATTTTCTAATTATATTAAGGTTTGTTTTCATCCCCAATGATAAGACCAGTGAGTAGTATTATTTTCTGCATTACTTTGAATAATTTTTTTAATCTGATACTTGGCATATTATTCAAACATAACTCATTTGTCAGGTTGTAGCATCACACCATTTGTATTAGTTGTAGTGCTGAAACTTTTCTGATCAAATACACCTTGATTTCTATGAAATATAGAAGGAAAATGGACAGTATAGTATTTTCAAATGGATAAGGAATAATTTTTAATATCATATGGTCTGTACAGGCATAAATGGTTTTTTAACTGAACACAGTTTCACACCAGGAATTTTTAAATATAATTTGATATATATTTTACTACAACATTGCCTTCCGCTTCAAAATGAACCAGCAGATATCCAGTATCTAATTTCACTCTCTTGTATAATTCTGCTGTGTCTAAATAAAGTATAACTGCATGCTTAATGTTAAATGGTATTTGATTTTACACTTATGGCTGGGTTTGGATATCATGATAAAGAATGGTTTATTGCAGGGGTAAGAATCAGATGTCATTGGACTGTAAATACCAGCAGACCTAAACAAAATAGACAGTGGTGAAGGGTGCTGGGAGATGCAGTTCCACAACTTCTGGAGGGCCACACATTTATTGGAAGAGGGGAAAAAAGAGATCCCAATATCTTCCCAGTCACTCCAAAGGAGAAAAGGGTAGAAGTTCATACATTGTGACCGTGAGAGATTGGAAACCTTTGCTTCTAATTTCAACTAACCATAGTATCATGTTTGAACCTAAACGTGTGGTTCACATTAACTATGGTTTGCTGAAACAAACCAGCTACATAAAACTATGCGTGAAACTTGGCTTTTAGATATCACATTTAAGGTTTTTAATCTTTAAAGCGTTTATAGAGTGGGGAAGACACAGCAAGTTGTGGTTAATTGAAAACAGAAGCAAAAGCTTTTAAACTTGTTGTGTGAGGAAACCAGGCTGGACTTGGTCCTGTGACATCTAAATATGCCCAATGAAGCACTTCTCCAGCTGCAAGAGAAAGGAGTGTTTGCCTTCGCTGTATAAGCCACTGGATCTCAGGTACTACCTAGAGAGCAAAAGAAAGAATATAAATGCTTAGATTAGTATATGAAGATTACCAAGGCAATTCATTCCCAAATTTAGTATGTCTGAGGCTGCATCTGTGCTGCAGAAATAATCTGGTTTGACACCACTTCAGGGCTCAGGGTTTCCTGGAATTCCATAGCATTGACTCATGGCAGATAAAGTGGCATCAAACCAGACTATTTTGGCAGTGCGGATGCAACCTTAGAAAAAGAGAGATTAAAGTCACATTGTATTTCTAAATGCACTTGCTTTGAGGTTAAATGCACATTTGCCATCTAATGGTAGGAAAGAGTGCCAAGGAAGAGTGGAAAGGACTGAACATCCCTTTCCCTTACATTACTTTTTGAGACAGTTCTGCATGTGTTGTACTCTCAAATCTGCTTCTCCTTTTCAAGCAATGTACTGTATCTATAGATGTGTAATGTGCAGTAAACCTCCCCCCCCCCCAATACTGATCTGGATTATTTCTCCAGTGTGGATGCAGCCCTCACTGGCACTTACTTGTGAGTAGCTCTATGTAATTTACATTATCATAATGGTTAATTTTTTAAGAGCCCTGAGGAGGGTGCATCCTTGGCACCAGTTTAACTGCCATGGCTCCAATCCTGCAGAATCCTGGGATCTGTAGTTTTCTGAGGCACCAGCTCCCTGTGGGCAGAGGAGGCTGAAGGCCATGTAAAACTACAAATCCCAGGATTTCACAGGACCACTTCCAAGTGGCATCAAACCGCATTATCTCTACAGTGTAGATGCAGCCAGAGCCTGAGGCTAACATGAAGTGTGCTTGGCTGAAAATGAGTTTTGTATAGCCTATGTCTTCTGTTGCTAATGTTGCTATTTGCAGACTGACTGCATAGTTCGTTTTCTCCCTCCCCTCCCCTGTAAATCTGCAAACCCCAGAGTTCCATAAAATGAAGCTACAGCACTTAAACTGGTATCAAACCGCATTACTTCTTCAAGGTATATCAAGCTGAAACAGCTGCACTCATGAGGTGCTGCGTTTTATTGGCTAGGGGCACTGCCAATCTGGAACAAGCCACCCTATCATGAAGCGCACTGGAGGAAAAGGGGCGGGGCGAACGAAGACAGTTCCATTCTTCCCTATTAGGCGCCGAGGAGGCGGAGTCTGATAAATGACAGCTACAAGAGCGAAGCGGAAGGCGAACCTACATTTCTATTGGTAGAGTGCCCTGCCAATCCGAACCAAGGCATCCTATCATGAACGGGAAGGCGGAGCAGAGGAAGGCAGTCTAGAAGCCATGGGTTCTATTCTGTTCCCAGTAGGGCGCTAAAAGAGGCGGGACATGGGTGTAACAATGATAAGCGGTTAGGGAGGAGTGACAGTTACGGGGGCGAAGAAGAAATTAAACCTACAATTTTATTGGCAAAAGTCTGTGCCAATCTGGTGCAAACCACCCTATCAGTGACGAAGAGGCGGGGCGAAGGAAGACAGTCCTGAAGTTCCGTTTTGTTTCCGTTGGCGTGCCGAGGAGGCGGGACATGGGTGTGATGAGAGTGATGTTATAGATTAGAGTGACAGCCACGGTGGCGAATGGGAGGAGGAAGCGGAAGGAAAACGTTCATTTTTATTGGTCGCTGCCAATTTGGACCATTTTGTTCCCGGCTGGGAGCCGAGGGGGCGAATGGGGAGCGGAAGCGGAAGGGAAACTTCGTTTTAATTGGCCGCTGACAGTTTGGACCAAGCCTGAGAGGGGGTGGGGCAAAGGAAGATAGTCCTAGGGGCACCCCGATTGGTGGTTACATGGATGAGTGACAGGAAGGGTAGCGAACCGGATGTTGAGGACGAGGAGGAGGGGGCGGGGTTGGTGGTTTAGACCATCCCCCGCTCGCCGGGCCGTCGTCCATTCCTCTAACGGCCTCCGAAGGGGCCGATGGCTCGGAGGCCGTCCGCAGCGCAAGCGCCAAATGGAGGCCAGCCTGACGTGCGCCGTGTGCCTCTCGCTCTTCGAGGAGCCCGTCACGCTCCCGCTCTGCTCCCACAACTTCTGCCGCCCCTGCGTCGCCCAGTGCCTGGCCTTGGCCCGAAACACCGCCGCTCGGGCCGCCGCCGCCGCCTCCTCCTCCTCCTGCTCGGCCATCCCGGTGCCATGCCCTCTCTGCCGCAAGCCCTGCCTTCTGCCTCCCGAGGACGGCGCCGCCTCCTTGCCGCTCAACACCACCTTGGCCGAAGTGGTCAAGCTCTTCCGGGCCGGGATGGAGGCGGCGGCGGCGGCGGCGGCGGGGGGCGAGGAGGGCTGGTGGGCGCTGGCCCCTTCCCTGGCCACGCCCTGTGAGAAACACCCCGGGCGCCCCATGGAGCTCTACTGCCGCCTCTGCCACCGAAGGGGCTGCGGGCAGTGCGTCTCCGAGGAGCACCGGGGCCTCTTCCACACCGTCAACCTCGTCGGCACCGTCTACCAGGAGGAGAAGGTGAGGAGCCATAGGGAGGCATGGGAGAGTGCTTGCCCCTAGAGAAGCATTGGAGGAGGTCTGCCCCATAGAGAAACATTGGAGAGTGCTTGCCCCATAGAGAGTCATTGAAGAATGCTTGCCCCATAGAGAAGCATTGGAGGATGCCTGCCCCATAGAGAGTCATTGGAGGATGCTTGCCTCATAGAGAAGCATTGGAGAGTACTTGCCCATAGAGAAGCATTGGAGGACGCTTGCCCCATAGAGAAGCATTGGAGGACGCTTGCCCCATAGAGAAGCATTGGAGGACGCTTGCCCCATAGAGGAGCATTGGAGGATGCTTGCCCTATAGAGAAGCATTGGAGGATGCTTGCCCTATAGAGAGAGTTATTGGAGGATGCTTGCCCCATATAGAATGAAAGGAGTAGATGTGCCCATAGAGAATAATGGGAGAATGCTTGTCCATAATGCAGTCGGTGGGATCTGGGCTACTTGTTTCCTTGAGTAAGAAGCAAAGGTTTGAGAAGCATCTACTCTCCAATAACAAAAGAAGAGTTTAGCTAAAGTTCACTGCTTTGCTACATTTTTGTGACATACCTGGGAATAATCCAGAAATAATATGCAAGTAACTGGAATTGGTATAAAGAGTAGTACCTCTTGCCTTTACGTAAAATTAGGGGTCTTATGCTTGCTTTGTTAGCTTGTTCTGAATATTTCTGTGGAACGTAAACATTAAATTCCTGCAGATTTTTTATCTTAGTCTTTATTTTCATTAGTAATTCAACAAATGATAGGGTAAAAGTGGATGAAACGAATGCCTACTTATTCCAAGATAAGAGTATCAGTCTTGAAGTTCTGATCATGCAAGCTAAAAATGCATTCCTAAGTATAGTGAAGGAGATTGTAAGCCGCTCTGATAGCCTTTAGGGCTGGAGGGCGGGGTATAAATACCATAAATAAAAATAAAGATGATCATATACAGTAAAAATCAAGTAGCTTGTAAATCCTGTTAAGTCATCGCTGATCTTAAGAAAATGGTTTCCATAACTGCATTCGTAGTTAGAGTTCTATGGATTCCAAAATGATCATGCATTGTTATAAATACCTCTTTTACAGCTAGCCTTCTTTAGCAATCTGAAGAAAATAAGAGAATTACATGAGAGCCTGCTGAAGGAAGTAACTTCACCAAAGGATGCAGGGGTAAGCTGAAATTAAGGCAATGAGAGAAAACAGTGGGAAGAATATTTAGTTCAGTTTACCCCAGTCTATAATTACTCTGTTCCTGTGTGAAAGTAAGCATTATTATTATTTATTTATTCATTTTTGCCTGATTCTGTCTCGAGTTTATGTACTAGCTGTAGTAGCCAGCGTTGCTCAGGAGGTTCATGAAGCGCTATTAATGACTGATCAGCTTCAGCTGTTTTGAAAGATGAGTATCTTATCTCTATGTTCAGATATGCTCAGATGTTCTTCATGTTACACATCAGTCTCACTTGAAACAGCATGCCTCTTCTGACTGGCTGCCAAGCACACAATGAATGAATGAAAACAAATTGGGGTGTTCTCCATGGTACTCCCAAAGTGAAATTTCATCTGTGCCAAGTTAGCCTGTTTTTAAGCCATATTGTTCCAAACAGATTTGGTGAAATTCTTTCTAGCCATTTTGACATGGTCTGTTTACACAGAGACAAAGTTAAATTAATTTTATTTATATAGATATAGAAGTATGAGTCTGGTAGCTCACTGCTCCAAGAGGCTTAAAAGCGTGTAAAACAAATATATACAGAAAAACAATGGAGAAAGGAGAGCAGGATGGGAAAATCAGGGTACACTGTGTGATTATTTCAATTACCTTTACTTTCATTTAGGTATACGGGGATATTTATTCCAAAATTCTGGTTTTTAACGGAATGGAATTTCCCCCTAATTTCCTTCATTCTTGCTATGTTCTGGACCTTCCAGATGCACACATATGTGCCTTAAGGAAAATGTGAATGAGGCCTGTGAGTATTGTTTATTACATGTAATCACTGTTCCAGGTACTAATGCAGAGTGAAGAGGAGATTATTAAAACTGAACTTGAAAAAGTCTGCAGTGCTTTGGAAAAGAGAAAGAAACAATTGCTTGAAGACCTTGAAAACCAGAAGAAGAGGAAGGAAAAAGAGTTTCTAATATGGAAGCGAATGAAGGAAGTTCATAGGAAAACCATTGAAAATGTTCTGAATGATTGTGAGAAGCTTTTAGATGAATGTGATCCTCATCATTTCTTAGAGGTAAAAGCATTTTATTCATGTTATCTGGATCAGCTTTTGTTGTTGTTGTTTACTTTCTCAAGTAGGCCTCAACTCATGGCGACGCTGTGAATGAGACATCTTGAATCCTCCCTAACCTCAGCCTCTCTGCTTAGAGTGGTGCAGTGGTTAAATGCCTGAACTGCAGCCACTCACTCACAAAAAAACAAGGTTGTGAGGTCTCAGGGTCAACTCAGGCTGGCATCCTTCCGAGGTCGCTAAAATGAGTACCCAGCTTGTTGGGCCAATTAGCTTACACACTGTATAGCACTTAGGGAGTACTTATGTGAACTAATAAGCGTTACAGGAATGTACTTGTTATTGCTATTGCTAGGTTCTGCAGGTACAGGCCCATGTCCTCCCCAACTGAGCCTACCCATTTGTATGTGGTCTTCCTCTCTTTCTGCTTCCCTCTACCTTGCCTAGCATTATTATTATTTTTCTAATGAGTTGTGCCTTCTCATGATGTGGCAAAAGTGTGACAGCCTCAGTCTCATCATCTTTGCTTCCAGGGACAGTTCCAGTTTGAGATGTTCTAGGACCCATTTGCTTGTCTTTCTGGCAATCCACAAGATCCTTTTCCAGCCCCATATCTCAAATGAGTTTATTTTCTCTGTAGGCTTTTCTTACTGACCAGCTCTCACATCTGTACACAGTGATGGGGAATATGATGGCTTTTATGATTCTATCTTTAGTGCTCAGTTATTTATCTTGTCTAGTTCCTTCTTGGTTGCCTTTCCCAATCCTAGTCTTTTTGTTATTTCTTGACTGCAGTCTCCATTCCAATTGGTGTTTGATCTTGGGCACGGAAAATCTTTAACTATTTTAATTTCCTCATTATATAGGTTGAATTTATGTAGATCCTCTGTTGTCATTACGTTTGTTTTCTGTATGCTCAGCAGTAAGCCTGCTTTTGTACTTCCTTCCTTGTCTTTCCTTAGTAATTTTTCCAAGCCTGTGACATTTCTGCTAGTGGTATGGTATCATCTACATATCTTAAATAGTTGGTGTTCCTTCTTCCTATCTTTTCTTCTCCTTCTTCTGAGTCCAAGCCCGCTCTTTGTATTATGTTTTCTTCATAACAGTTGAACAGACAGGGTGTTAGAATGCAGCCTTGCCTAATCCCTTTGCCTATTGGGAACCATTCAGTTTCTCCATATTTCTGACAATGGCCTCTTGTCCTAAGTATAGATTTATCATCAGGATAATAAAATGTACTGGCGATCTCATGTCTTTAAGAATGTTCCATAGCTTCTTCTGATCTATGCAGTTAAAGGTTTTGCAATGGTCTGTGGTGCTGATTTTCTTCTGGAATTCCTTGGTTCACTCTATTAACCATCTTATGTTTGCAATGTGATCCCTAGTGCCTCTTCCTTTTCTGAACTCCGCTTGTACCTCTGGGATTTCGCTACATATATGGTTGGAGTCTGTGTTGCAGAATTTTAAGCATAATGTTGCTTGCGTGGGAGATTCTGGTCCTATAGTTGCTGCAGTCTTTTGTATCTCCTTTTTTGTGCATGGGGATATATAGTGATCATTTCTGGTCTGTTTGTTTTCCATATTTGTTGGCATGTTTTAGCTGTCATTAGAGTTGATTCTGTCTTTGTAGGTTGTAGCAATTATATTGGAATAGTATCTGTTCCTGGTGACTTAGTTTTCCCAGTACCTCTTGCAATGACTTCTATCTCCCTCTGTACAATAAATAGGATTTTTTAAAAAATAAAATATGACTTGAATGTTATTCTAAGTCTTTATCCTGTTCCATGTTAGAGAATAATTAAAAGAATAATATCTTGCACTTCACGTTTATCTCTGTGAACACCAAGGCCTGAGGTCATTTGAATGATGGCAGAATAGCCACTCATACAGCCCATGAAGCTGATAGTTACTTACATTAAAATTTCTTTATAGCAAAGTCCATATAATTTTCAACATTTTTAAGTTTTTAATTACTAAAATCCCAAGGACACTTCAGCATAAAAATAGGAAAGCCCATGCTAAAAGGTGAGCAAAATGAAAATGGCTTCACAGCTTCCCTGATGATTAAAACAGGGAAAACTGACCAAGGGGTGAAAAAGACCACCCCAAAGGGGTGGCTTCAAGCCACACTTGAGAAAGCCAGAATGGGACTGGGGCAACCACAAGCCACAGCCCCAATCTGCCTATTTGTCAGCCCAAAAGGAGCTAGCAAATAGCCACTACTTTTTTGTGATGGTAAAAACTGGCTTTTCCGCATGGCTGGGGACAAAAGCCGGCTTTCAGGTGCTCCAGTAGTGTGCGGCATGTAAATGCCATACTGCCGGAGTGCCCAAAAGCTGGTCCACATGTGGGCAGCTGGGCAGCGTGAAGCCAGCTTCCAGGCAGCTTCAAAGCATGTGGCAGCAAAACGCCATGCCCTGAAGCTGCTCGGATGGCGGCGCAAAGGGGCAGTCTGTTTCTCCCCCAAGTCTCTCAAATGCAGGGTTTACACAGCCTTGTGCAGCAAAATAAAAAGCTTGAGTCCTTATCACTTGCATCAAAAAATCAAGTACTCAGATAATCAAAACAAATGTTCAGAACAGCAATGTCCTATTCATTAGGTGAATTCTCAGGCATGCAGATTTGAAAAACTGCATATATGCTGTCCTGCTCTGCTTTTGGTACTGTTCAGTGCAGGGCACATACAAAGTATTTTAGCAGCTAGAATGAAGAGTAAGATTATTTTGAGGAAGCATGTCTGTGGTGACCTACTACTGTGTAAACACATACCCTGGAAATAATTTTCCTTTGAAAAGGAAAATCATATGATGGATTTTCCTTCCAAAATGTATAAATCTACTTCCTTGACTTGAGTTGCCGTATTAAAATAAATAGTACAAAATGTCTGATTAATGAAATACATTCCGATAAAGGAGGTTTTAATTCATTGTAGCTGAAAATAGTTTTTTCTCATTTATTTAATTCACAGGTTGCGTGCAGCCTGAATCAGAGGTGAGTATATTACACTGATTATTCATGAAATGTTGGCATCTCCTTTTTAATAAGATGGTAATAAAATTGTGGATGCATTACTGCACATAAAAAACTATCTTATACGTTTTAAATATTTTGACATAGATTTTGTAAATGTTGCAATTGCAAATTTCATGAACTAGTTTGTATGCTCTTTTTGTTCTCATGTTTATTTGGACATTCTATAGTTCTTAATGATATGTGATTTGTGAGAAGCAGCAATAGAACTATTACTGAATCTTTTAATTTTCTACACAGAATGAAAACTCAACTGGATTTGATGCAGATGGCATCGAAACATGAAAACCAAACAGAATGTGGGCAAAAGCAAATGGATACAACATCCATAGTTAATGATATTTTGGCCTTAAATCTCACTCTGCTAAATTCGGATGCTGATAAAGGTAGAATGATGTCTCTGTTCCAATGCTGTTGAGCCTTTTTATAATACAAAAAAAAGTTAACTGTTGAGATTGTGAAGCTATTTTTCAACTTTTAAAAACCCTTTCTTCCTACACCATTATATTCTTAAAGTGAACAAATACCTCATCGGTTGATTAATATGCAGATATAGCTGAAATTACTTGTTTTTTATGCTCTCAGCAACATGAATATGTGCATAAAATGGCAAAATGCTTTCCATGCTGTTTCATAACTTTGATTTTGCCTTCTCTCTTAAAAAGCAGGTACTTCTCCCAGAGGTAGTGTATGTTCCATATCAGCAAACTGTGGAAATAAGTGTGAAGATAAGAAAAACACAAAGAATGGATTCTGTGTAAGTTTGCATGTCAGTAAATGCCAAAGAGCATTACATGTACATTAATTCACCAAAATGGTATTTAATTTCAATATCTTTTTAGCCAGTGGCAGGAGAAGATATTGTTTTGGATAATGGTAGGAGTATTCCTACTCAGTATATGTCGATATCTGTGACAGCTGAATTTGGAAGCATGAGTCATGAGGTAAGGTGTAATCTTTCTGAATCTTAATGTTTTAGAAATGTTGGTGATGGAAACATTTCAGTTCATATTTAATCATATTTAATAAAAAATTATCTGCATGTTGATCTTATCTGTTTCTACATTTTAAAAAATGTCAACTATATGGCTTTAGTCCTCTGGAGCTCTGATACCTTTTTATATTTTTAAATACTTGCCCATCGTAATACAGGTGTAGTATCAGCACATCAAGAGACAGGGATGACACCTAGTAGAACTATTTTCTCTCATCTCTTCATTGAATCCTTTGGGTTAATTGGGTAATTTTGAGAAAAGTACAAGGTCTAAAATACTGTTTATAGCCTGCCTTTTTGTTTAATGCAAGTTACCATTATGTACTAGGATAGGCCACACTTTAGATAAATCTGGACGTATTTACTTGAATACACTTAACTGCAGAATCAGTTTGTAGTTTGGGGAAACCACTATATCAAATTTGATGTCCTCTTTAATTTCAGGAATTGCGCTATAATTATTACATGAAACATCAAGTGCGTCCAGGTGAACTGCAGATACAGACTCTAAATGAAAACCATACATTGCCAAAATCTCTGTTCTCAAAAAACACTTCAGATGTTCTTTTTTGCGTTCGTGCTGAAGCAAAAAACCAAAAGAAACTGAGGATGCTGTTACAAAGACAACGCCTGAAGAGAAGTAATTTTTCTGATTCTGTTGGCTTTACGTTCAAAACAGAAGCTGTGAACTTTAATTTCTCTGGTTCAAACTATAATTTGCATCAACTTAATGTGACAGAACCACAGAATGATAGCAAGGAGATCTCACTGTCAAAAGATACTAACAGCTGTCTTAATGCAGCAAAAATTCCTTTGCTTCCTGCAGTAACAGTTCCTTCAGAAACACCCTTTCCCTTAACTGTGTTTCCAAAAGTACACACATCAGCAGTAACATCTGCAGCTACTTTAAACCTGCATTCTTTAAGTGGTGCTGCAGAACAACCAACTGCACCTCTAGTTTCCTGTTCAAGTGGCAACTTGACAACACCAGCTACTAAGGGGTCAGCCTTATCTTTCAAAAAAGAAAGTGAAGTATGCTCCACTCTTTTCCTTGGAAAACCTGTAACTCAAGATGGCAACACAAGTAATATAAATGGATTTAACTCTTCAGATTCAGGTTCTACTGCTACTGTCACCACCACAAGTTCTAAGCTAATCATACCAGCTAATAAGAATCCTTTCTTCTCAGCTTTTTCTACCAATACTAAAAGTAATTGGTTTCAGAAAACTAAACCAGGCAGTTCAGATCAGACTTCATTTTCATTTATTTCTCCTGCTGAGAAAATAGTGGATTGGAACAAAGCAGACTGCTTCAGTATAGAAAAAAATACAGGACACAATTCTCTTGCATCATCTACCGTTATCTCTGCTAAGGACGTGGTCTGTAACTCTAGCATCACTTCTAACTTGGCATCTAAAATGTCTAGTTCTGTTTTTGATCACACAGTTACTTCAAAAAAGCCGACGGTGCCTAATAAGCGTTCTTCAAAGACATACATCTCTCCTTGTATCTTTTCTTACAAAGGGGGCCCAAAAAATGATTGTGACATTTTGAAACCTTTTTGCCAAATTGAATATGCAAATGAAAAATCAAAAATGAAATCAAAAGAAAAAATCTCAGCTGCAAAAAAATTTGTGCCTTCAGTAAATGATGTACCTGTACATCAAGAACCTAAACATCTATTAGTGTCCTGTTCTTCCTCCTCCTCCATTGACAGTACTCCAAAATCAGAAATTGTTAATATGTTTGTTCCTCAAGAAAATGTAATCTGTGATCCTGCATTTAGTAGTTTAGCTTCAGCTAAACTTCCTGAAAGGTCAAACACATTCAAAAACCATGTAACAGCTGTGAAAGGTCAAAGATCTTCAGTACCTGAAGGAGCAAGTTGCACAATAAGTTCAAATTCTGATACAGAAGATCTAAGTCAAGCATCCAGTGCTAGTGATTCTAGCAGTACATCTGAACGTAGATAAAACATTATCCAGTTGGAGAACTGGGAGTAGGCAAAAGAATTAAACAGATTTTATTGAGTACTATACATCTTGTGTTATTTATATTCCAAAAGAGCAATGTGATCAAATGTAATACTGATCAGAAATATTTTTATAGAATCTAGTACAGTGTTCTGATGCACATAATACACGTGAGGTCTGTCTAAATTTGTTCTCAAATAATTAAATGTTAAATACCAAAAATGCCATTTAAATTAATGATATAGTGACTATATTACAACTGTTCTATAATTATGGGAACATTGGCATGTTTTGTTTTGTTTTGTTTTACACTACTGGATCCAGTTGAATGAACATGTCTTGAGTAACTAACAATAGGTCACTTCAGTCATCAAAGCTGTTTTCAAAGCCATGTTAAGAAGCTATGAAAAAGCACTAGTGCTGCAATATCCTCTGTCCCTTCTCATTTCTTCTTGCATTGGCTTTACCTTAGGCTTATATTACAGTTGAAGGAGGAACACTTGTTTATTGTTTGTTTACTAAACAATATCTGACATGACGGCTTTAAATCCTGGTTAGTAAATAAACATTAAATAATTTGTTTCTGATATAATGGTATGCATTAACTTTATAGGATTGAAGCTGTAAAGTTGGTGGTTAAGTGGAAGAAAGGACTAGTATCAGATAAGGAAACGTGGCTAATTCTTAGCTCCATAACTGTATGCTTTTGGAAGTATAGATTTTTGTGTCTCCACTAATACAGCATAAAACTACCACTTCAAGTGTTTATGTACTTCCCTTTGAAATGTCTTAAAATTATTTTTTCTTATATGCATTTATATTTTATTTATATTCAGCCTGAAAATCTCGTCCATCCGCAGTGTGAGAATGTATCGTGTGGAATTCTGTTCAAATCTGTTGAATTAGTATTTATGCCTATCTTATTCAGTACCAGAGATGTTGGACCAGTACACAAGTTAGGAGAGGAGCTTAATGAAATTTGAAGATGTGACACTGTAATAAACTGCTCTGCATATCACATCTATTATTCTTTACACCATAGGCTTCTTTTGTAGATTCACACAACACATGGAATTAATACTTAATTTTTCACAATAAATTTTGAAAGTTAAAAACTGTGTTTTCTTTGCAAGCTTGGTAAAAATGAATGATATCCTTCTGGAACAGGTGTGTCAAGAGGCTTGAGCAAGGGTGTTACTTTATGAAAGATTTTCCTTTTCTGAGAAAGAGAGAAGCAACATGTCTTACCTCTTTCTTCCTGGTGACAGGTTCCAGTATTCCTACCCTTCCTATAATCATGATTACTTTCTATAACGTAGACTATCTTTCATTTCCTGCATGTGTTTGGCTCAAGGATTCCAGAATATAGATTTAAGAACTGGGGTGAAGGCGTTCTTTCCCCTTTTCATTTGACCAGTGCTTGCCTATTGCATTTCAACTCTTCTTTCCTGACCTTGTGCTATTGCTGCTAGTGTCTTAGAAACAGGTAAGCTGTTGGGACAGGTAAGCAGGCATATATGCCTACCGTTGAGCTAGATGCAAACATAAATATGTTTCAAATGATGGTCTTCTGAACCACTAGAGTCTGATGGGAAAGCAAAGAGATGACTCCTTCATATCTCTGGATAAAAAGCTAAAACATATATATTCTAGAAAGAAAACATTGATTTTATTGTTTTCTATAAGGACACCATTTTACTATGCCATTGTATGTAGTGGGCTTTGAGCATCCACGGATTGAGCCATACAGGGGACCTAGAACCAAACCCCAGTGGAAACCAAGGGTCCTCTGTAATTGTCTTTGTCTAGGAATAATTCATATTATTACTTTTTTCAGAGAGACAAAATTTTCTAATCCTAATCTCCTTGTTTTTACAAGATACCTGTAAAAATTTATACCTTAATGCAACCCAAGTGAGTCCAAGTTGGATTAAGACCTTAGTTTTATCAAAGAGAAGATGATAGTCAGCCCCTCCAATCATGGAGGGGTAGTTAAAACATGTTTCATGATGCAACTCCTGTTTTCACTAACCTCTGTTCTGACATTCTCAGTCAGTGGAGGAGCCATTCATGAATGTGTTGACTCTTGACCACCCAGGTGAGGCGAGTGGTCATGGTGTTGTAAGGAAGCATTTTGTGTTGGATCACTAGCTCTGCCATTCTTTTGCCTTGCCTTGCCCACGAAAGGTTGTACAGTATGCTCCTCCATCTTTGGCTTAGCTATTTCTCTTCCTCTTTTTTCCTCTTTCTTTTAAAAAAACTTGTCCCTATTTTGTTATTTTTTTTTCCTTACTCCTCCCTCCCTTGCTTCCCCCTTTTGTGGTGCAGGCTTTTCTTTGGTGGGGATAAGCATGGGAAAAGTTAAAACTAAATCTAAAGGCTGATCTATTCCTCAGAGGCCCTCTGCTGCCAACACATCTGAACAGTAAACTTCTGAGCACTCAACCACCCCCAGTGGGAACTGCTTAAATTGTGCTCACCAGCTCCTCCAGAGCCACCTCTGTAGACCCAGCACTTGATTTAACAAAAAAATAATGTTAACCCTGTAGAAGTGAAGCTTAGTTCTGCCTCCCAACTCAAAAAGGCTGAGGTGGCTGAACTTGCTACACAACCCCAATCAGCAGAGTCCAAATGTATCTCACTCCTTGCTAGCAATGATGAACATCAGAGGGCTATGGTGATAGAGAAGGAGTCTGTTTTAAATTTTCCAGGTGCTTCACATCTGGTTGGAATTACTATTCCTCAAGGGCTCTCAAGCAGAGTCATCCAGACAGGTGTGAAACCTAAACAGCCATTCCTGATGTGTATGATCCCTAACCATTTCAGAAATTGCACCCATTCACTCGCCAACCAATTTGAACAAAAACCAAATGTATCCAATTCCTATGTGTCTGCATGTGCCTTTAAAACTCAAATGCAATAACTTTCCTCCATGGTTGCTAACATAAGGGGATGAGCCTTTTCTGCAGCAATACTACAGCCTGACTCCCTAGAATTCTTTCTCCCCACTTCCACCACAGTTTGGAAAGCTAAATGTGTTCCATTGCTACTTTGGTGAGAATCTAAAAGTTTTAGTTTATAGTTATCCTGCCACTTCCCCCTTCTAACTGGTGGCTTGCCCCCAGTGGCAGCAGGTGCCCTCCTGGAAAAGAATAGTGTTCAAAGATCCCCTCTGAACTCTTTCAAGGTTAACTACCTTTCTCACCCTTTTATTTGGCCTGCTCTTATTCCATATGTCATCTGGTTGACCACTATTTACCCATTAACTCTTCCATTTGAAGCATTCCTCCCTGGAGTCTTTCAGGAAAAATCTAAAGACTCACCTCTTTCGTCAAGCTTTCCCCCATGTTCCCTAATTCCATTCTTCTCCCCTTGTGTTGCTGTATCGTATTGGATGTAATTGGTGCTTTGGTTTTAACTGTTTTTAACTGTGATTGAATGATGGATTTTTATTGCTGTACTGTATTGTTTAATGTGGGGGGATCTCTTTTATTGGATTTTGCAGTTTTGGTATGTTTTTATTACTGTTGTAAACCGCTGTGATCATGGGAATAGCGGTATACAAATAAAGATTCATTCATTTTATGTACTTCACAGCTGGGAAAACTTCCAAAATGACTTAGAGCAATAAAAAAAGACAACCTCTGCAAGAAGGATCTACAAGAACTGATAGAAAGCAGTCATTGTGACATTCTAGATAAAGGTGAATCCAAGTGGGTATAGCTTCATACACAAGTGTCCCTTGCACATGTGGATGTCTTTTTTCAGGTGCTATGGGGGGTGGTATTCTCATCCTCTGTGCAACACCAAAAGGCCCTCCTTACCTACTTCAACTTATGTAAAGAATATAGACTTTCCATTCTTCAACATGGATTGAAGAATCATCTGGCAATCCCTTCCACCAGTCTGGGCGCACGATTACAGAAACATTGAGACCTCCAGAGGACCACACACACACACACAGATCTCAGCACTGACATCATTGTGCATCTGGCTAGAGGAGGGCTAAGCAGACCTCTGATCCACCCTGCTCATGTTGAAGCACAGAATGCTTGTGTGAGACATGACACAAGCTTAAACTAAATTGGGAGAGGATGGCAACATTGATTAGTGTAGCAGAAGGTCCACATGTAGCTTGTTATGCTATGCTGAGGTGATCTTGAATTGAGGTCAATGGTGGGCCAGCAACAGGCATTTCCCATTCAAAATCAAGGGTTATGGGGACTCAGTTTGACTACTGCACAGAATAGCCCACAATGGTCCATTTTTGGTTGATTTTCAGAGAAGAAAATATGGGTGAGGCAACAAATGTCCTTATTTGTGGGGACTTTAGGGGTGTGGTTTCAGAGTGTAAAAATGAGGTTGAAAGGCCATATTTTCCCCCACCCTTGTTCTAAGACCGTATTGCATTGTTTTTTAACCCAGAAGTAGCCTAATGGGCTGCAGTCAGGACGTGGAATGGAGGCAGGGATTATTGCATTGTAAGTCACCACCAAATCACCAGGGGCCAGCATTTCCTGACCCAGCCATGCTCATCCAGCCCATTTTAAAACTTGGGGAGCTTTCGTTTTCAAAAGGGCCAGCTGAACACAGCTGCGACACAGAATGCTGGTACCCGGCAATTCGGCAGCAACCTACAATGAGATAATGCCCTCCTCCATGATGCGTCCTGGCTGCAGCCCATTAGGCTGCTGCTGGATTAAAAGCTAATGTGATAAGGTCCCTACACCACTATTCATAGCAGAAGGGCATTTGTCTTGATGTACCCTCTTTCTGTTTGGGAACCCCAAACAAGTAAGAGTTGCCATCAGCAAAGTACACATTCCATTGCTTCTAACTTTATGTTTTTTTGAGGTTTTGTATTTGAAAATGGAATGCTTGTTCCTGAGTGTCTTGCAACTGAAACCACCCTGATTTCAAGGACCACCTCCATGTTGGTTACTGGTTCCCACCACATTATTTAGTAAGGGTGATTAAATGTTTTTAGGTAAAGTCTGCTGAACATCTCTCATGTCTTTGAGAAGAAACATACCAAAAATTGGAGAGCGTGAAGACTTATTTATTTCTTTTCTACTCAGTCAAAAATGAAGCAGACAGAAATGTACAATATTTTGTGCTGTTGATTGTGATAGCAGTTCAGTTTAAACAAAGCATTATCATTCGACAAAGCACCATTTTCTAGTACAATTATCTTCAGTGATTTCTTGATTTATCCTTACACTTTTTCAAGTTTACTCCAGTAATCCTCACATAATTGCTCAAATGCTAGAATGACATTATCATTCTCATTGTCACAAAGTTCGTGCAAAGAAGTCCTGGTGGGAGGAAAAGAAAAATGGAAGCTGTAAGTACTTCTGTGACATAAATTGATATTGGTATTTCAATTATCAAAGATGTTTTGCTATATATAAAAGCAATGCCCAGAGATTATCTTCTCTGCTCTTTTTCCCCAGTTCCTATTAAAATGGAAAAGATGGAGAAGATTTTCCAATTTACATCTCCTCAAAGCTGACTCCAGGAAGATCAGGATGGGTTACATCCAAGGATCTTATTCTAAAAGCTAACTAATTGCAGGGGTTTTTCTTCAGAAGAGGTCTTTAACACAACTTTCTGGTACAGTGGTCTGTTCTACATATCAGTTTCCAGAAGAATTTATCCAGCATAGCCAAAGGATCCTGGATGGAGCCCAAAACATCTGGAGAACTAGAAGTTGAGGGCCACTGCTATCGCAAACAGCTCTTTGTTGCTGTGCTAGATAGTGGGTTGACAGTACCTGCCCTTTGTGGCTTCCCCTGACTGGGATCCATTTGCCCCAAGAGATCTCTAGAAGCAGTTGTCTTAGGGACAGACCTCAAGGCAAAATTGATTTATTTGGAAATTACCATATAAACTCAACAGTAAGTCAATCTCATGTATAAGTCAAGGGCAGGTTTGGGGGCCAAAATTAGGGATTTTGGTATGACCTGTGAGTAAGTCGAGGGTAAAACCTAGGGGCATGTAACAAAGGATGATTCGAAGGAAAACAATGCCTTGGAACTTACAAAAGTCCAGCAGGCATAACTGTTTGTGTTCACACTGAAGGATGGATGGGTAAGAGAGGAAGGTCAGTGCTTCCAGGATAGAAAGCACTCTTGTGTTTCACCAGGGGACGTTTTCTATTTTCATGAGAAAGTATAATACTTACATTGACCCATGGATAAGTCGATTCAGATTTTTGGGTTCAATTTTTGACTAAAATTTCTAGATTTATACATGAGTATATACAGTAACAGAGGCACTTCCTGATTTAGAGTATAGCAGTGAATTTCTGAACCAATCCTGCCAAAACTCATCTATCTCTGTTCAGGGCCAGTTTGGCTCCAACCATGAAAGAGCCAGCTTTAGAACAAGAAATGTTTTTTAAAATTACTTTCAAGAAGAGGGGAGGACACAAGAAAACCAATCCATAGAGACAAAATTGTATCCTTGCTTTCAACATGTTTTCAGAATACATTAATGCAAAATTACATTGACTATAACAAGTTGAAGGAAACAAACATGAAACTCCTGTCTGAAAGCAGGCAGCAGTGTTCTACATTAAAGAACACTACAATCAGTTGTTAAGGCTGCAACTTCAATAACACTGCTGGAGTCTTTGTTCTTTTAAGAGCTTCTGTCAACCCCCATCCCATTCTTGGCTTTAGCCACTCTTGGGAAGATAAGGATAGTCAAAGATGAATCCAGTCATATTCCTAAAAAAAATCTTCCTATTTCAAGAGACCATCTATCAAGGGACATGCAACCCTAGTTTGCAGGGAATTCAGTATTCATATTGTGTTGCACTTTCTTTTCACTGAAATCAATGGGAATTAGGTCATGAATCACTTGCAATCAGTGAGATAAATCCATTAAAACATTAATGCAAAAAGACCACCCCAGTTTAAACAAACTTCCCCTCCCCACCCTGCCAATTTGCTTCTGAATAAGAATGCTTAAAACTGGGCTACACATTGCAATTCTTGCAGCTATGTTGAAGTATTGGCTATGCTTTTTTTTGTTTCTGCAGTGATTCAACAGTCATTGCAGAGCTTGCTGCATCAGTTTCTGCCTTCAATTACTACATTCTCCTGGTGCTGCCTGTAACAGGGTGCTTCACTCTTTTGCCTGGAAATATGGCCCTATCTTTAGTTTTCATATACTGTACCTGAATCTAGTTCTGTTAACAAAATCTGTATTACTGTGTTTTTGGTAGCAGTTTCATTACCTCTTGGTTCCAGCATTTGAACTACAGATCACTGTTAAGATGAAAAAACTCTACTATAGATGCCAAGATAGAGCCTTACCACATTGCAAAAGAAAAATAAGAGGCAACAAGACAGAGGTGTTTTTGTTTTGGGTTTTTTTTGTTGTTGTTGGGTTTTTTTTTGTTGTTGTTTTGCTTACTTTCCCACATGCTCATGAAGCATATCCACTCTATTGCCAAGGGAGATGATCATAAACGTGTGCCTTTTGTCCTGCTGGAAAAATCCATTTGGCAAAACCCACACGTTAACCACCAGTTCCTTCTGGGAGAAGAGAAGTATTATGACAAAATGCAAGCAGGTAAGCATAAAGCCATTTCTGTCTGTTTCATTCCATGTCTTTTTTCTTTTGCAGTGTTATAAGGCCCATAGAGAAAAGAGGTGGTTTGAAAGTCATGTGAACTAGGTATGGTTTTGTCAGCCAGACTCATTGATGTTAACACATCCACATTTTAAAAAAATCTCCACAGATGTAAAGCCAAGGTTTTGTAGCCCTCCAAATGATGGACTGCATCATTTCTCAGCCATTTTGCCAGCAACAAATGGTGGGTGTTACAGTCCAATAATATGTAGGGGGCCAAATGTTCTTCATCCCTGAGGGAAGGAAAATGAAGAAGGTAATGACAGATACTGGATGTTGTCTCCACTGTGACACTGAGTTGACTATACTGTGTTTTTGAGAATGAAAAGCGTATAGAAGTCCCCTAAAAAAGTCTCAAGACCACGGGAGGTACCAAGCCATTGACATCTGCACCTTGTTCTAGAGTGGAAGAGGATATAAGCAAGATCCACTACAAATCCAAAGCTTTACTATTTTGCATACCTGATTGTCTTAAGAACAAGGCCAAAGTCCTTCAGCAAATTGTAAGCTTCTCCTTCATGAATACTAAAAGGGAGAAAAACAAGTTTACAAAGTTATATTTTTATGTTTTTAATTGATCAATAGAGGCAATACAGCATAGGCCTAAGAACTAAATCTTTATTTCATAAAGAAAAATATGAAATAAAAATAAAATGAAGGCACATGAAATCATGGTGATTAATATATTTTCAGTATTGAAAAGTTTCAACCAGCTAGCCAGCAGTGGACAATTCTGATGTAATGACAGAATCTAGTAGACTGGCAGAGGAGATTCTCCTTCTGCACAGTAGCCTCTAGTGTGCCTCCAAAGCAGCTCTGGAAAATTTTGAAACTTCTTGGAGCTCATTTTTTGTTCTTGCCGAGGTTTGCAGGCCACCACCATAATGTTGGATTGAACCCAATGAGTCATATGCATATAGAGTTCTTAAGGTTTGGGGAGTAATACCTGAAGCCTACTTGTCCTAACTAAAGTATGTCAAGGGCTAGAAATTCTGCTTCTGTGACTCCAGTTGCACATGTTTGCATTTGGATCCAAACTAATGACTAATGTATTTACAGTTCATTCTGACTGCTCTTAGTTGTTTTTATTTATATTGACAATGAGAGAAATCATATACGTACGCATTATCCTGTTCCATTGCTACCAAAGATCCATGTTTGTAGAAGTCAAGAACATATGCATTCAGTGGCATATGTCTTCCCTGTTTGTCATATTTCTTTGTATGAAAGACAGGAATGTTTGCAGCTGTAATACCTATTGTGCGCAAAATGACCTGTAGAAACAATACAAGAGATTTTCCTGTGCATATTGTTTCTCTGATATGCAAGTCACTTGGTCACATTATAAGAAAACTGTCTTGAATAAATAATTCTGGATGCGATCCAAAGCTTAAGTTCCATGTGTCTGAAGGAAGAGGAAATTAAACTCTTATAGAACATGGCCACATAGCCCGAAAAACCCACAAAAAACTATGGATACCAGCCCTGAAAGCCTTTGACTTCACATTGGAGCTCAATTTATGCACTCTACATGGGGCTACCCTTCTGCCTAGTCTGGAAACTCCAGTTGGTACAGAATATGGCTGCCAGGTTGGTTACAGGAACAGCGAGGAGTGACCATATAACACCCATATTGAAGTCACTCCACTGGCTGCCTATTAGTTTCCAGGCACGGTACAAGGTGTTGTTTATCACCTTTAAAACCCTACATAGCTTGGGCCCAACCTGTCTAAGGGATCACCTCCCTCCATATAATCTGCCCTGTACACTCAGGTCCTCTAGGAGGAATTTACTACAGTCCTTAAAGACCAGATTGACAGCAACCTCCCAAAGGACATTATCTGCAGCCGCTCCCAATTTATGGAATGGCCTGCCGGACAAGATCCGTCAAATTACCAATCTAGAGAGTTGCAAAAAAGCCATTAAGACAGATCTCTTCCGGCAGGCCTTCCCAGAATAAAATACTCGGCCACAAAAAAGGCTTCCCCATTTATCGAACTCTGCCCATGGTTATTGCTTGGATTTTAAAATGTTGGTTTTAGTTTTATACTGTTTAATCTTGTTTTAAAGGGGAGGTTACTATGTATATATGGATATACTTTAGTCTGTTGTACGTCACTTTGATTGCTTGGCAAGAAGCCGGGGGGGGGGGGGGGGTTTTTTTTTTTTTTTTTACAAATCTACACTTATTTTTATTAAATATATCACAAAGGCATAACTTCTTTTGGAATCATATTTTTCATTACCACACTTTAGGGCTACCGATATTTTAGTCTATTTATGCTACCTTAATAACTGATCTTTTTCTTATTTGTTGTGATGTGCCTTCAAGATGTCCCTAACTTATGCCGACTCTTATCATAGAGTTTTCTTGGCAAGACATATACAGAGCACATTTGCCTTTACCATTGCCTTTCTTTAAGGCTGAAAGAATGTTACTTGTCCAAGGCCACTGAGTGGGTTTCCCTGACTGAGGGGATTTCAACCCTAAGTGCAGCATGGTCCCCTAGTTTGAGTGATGGACAAATTCTGGGAACATTTCCACACTACACAAGGATAGCACTATTGTTTCACTTTTAGCCCCCCCCCCCCCAGTACCTAAGGATCTGCACTTTAGGGGGAGGTATTTAGAATACTCAGCCAAAAACTTTTAATATCTCACCAAACTACAAACTCCAGGATTCCACAGGATGCAGCCATGGCTGTTAAAGTGAAATCATAGCACTATAAATTTATAGCACAGTGGCTTCTAAATGTTGGTCCTCCAAATGTTTTGCACTTCTACTCCCTGAATCCCTGATTGTGGGCCAAACCTGCTGAGACTTCTGGAAGCTGAAGTTCAAAACAGCTGGAGGGTCTGCATCCCTGCTCAACCATGGAAAGCATTGAGTAATCTTGGACATAGTACACTTGCTCAGCCTCAAAGTCAGTGGCATATCTTCTCTGCAGAAATATTGCCAAGAAAATCCTAGGAGAGGGTCACTGTAAACCGGAGTCATCTTGAAGCACGTAACAACAATTTCCAAACTCTAGCCCAACATTCAAAGATTACATCTGTTCTTTATTAAATATTTATTGCTAATGTTTCAATACATATCATAAAAAGAATGAAAGTCAAAGGTCACTGTTCATATGTTTTTTTCTGGACAAAGATAAAACTGTTCTGTTGGTTTTGAGTATATGCTCTTAATCCGTGGTCTAAATTTCCCCTAATTTTGGATACCTTTGAAACATAGGACCACTGGACCTTCTCAGATGCTATGAGTAATAATACTCTTTTTGGAAGGCAACAGGTACTTCTTTTTAAATCACAATCATTTACTTAGTTATACTCTGCCTGCCAATAACCCCCATGAGAATTTGACCCTTGACAGAATCCCTAGTTTAGATTTTCCATCATTATCAAGTGGGTATACTTATATCTTCTTATTGGAAAATTTTACACATACACACACATAGTCGGCCTTTTATATCCACGGATTCTTTATCCATGGATTCATGCATCCACATCTTGAAAATATTACACACACGCATACACACACAGAGCAAACCTTGATTTAGCCATTTCATAGAAGGGGCACCATTGTACTGTCCACTGCATTAAATGAGACCAGACTAGAAAACTTCTAGGTTTTCCAGCGCAACTCTATGATCAACTTCCAACACAGTTGCTTTGGAGGACCTAGAGATTCCTAGAGAGAACATATTAAACAAATCCACAAATAATCAAATCCTCAAAGTCAAAACCAGAAATTTGGAGGGCCAGCTGTAATAAACCTCAATAATAATTCATAAATCTTTCCCACTTACACTGTTGACAGTCTCTGGATGAAGCAAATTAAGTTCTGTATTTCCTGAAAGGCACACGAACGGTGAAACTGCTGTCCTTCCTTTGTCACAGCTCATTAAGTGAGATGCAAGCTGCGAGTCAGGTTGTCTTCTGCTGGAAAAATCTAGTAAAACACGTGACAATGTGAGCTAATTAATGGGTGCACAACCTTACTATAATTTCATGAGCGAGACATGGTCACATCTTCAGTTTTATTTATTAAATTATGTATACATCCGTATATAAATTTACAATCGGTGTGTAACAAATACTTCTTTACTTTTATATATTTTTTCATGTCCTTCAGTATTCTCTTTTATGTTACCATACATTCAACTTCGTACTCTCTTTTCTTTCACAATTTTAATTAGAGGAAGAGATCAAATTCTAGGAGCAGGAGAATCTTTTTTTTACCTTAGTCAAAACCAATTATGGTCCACTTTCCAGCACGGTCTCATCCAGATTCAAAAGTAGACGAAGCTACAGATGTAACACTTCCATCCAGGCAGACATATTAGGACACACTGCTACCATTATAACTACTGTGACATGATGCTTATGGACTATTTTTTCTGTTTAGGTTTTTACAATCTGAAACCCTTGTGTTGCACCATGTCCAAAAAGCTCCAAAGCCCCATGTGTATATCTGTTTTATTACAATGCCTTCTTACCAAATTCTGAAAGTGGAAGTTTGTATTCTTGCTTCATATCAGCCAAAGTGGACACTATCTGAAGAAACTGTCTAAAATTGTCTCCTATTTTGCAGTTGTACTCATGCAGAGTAGCAGCAAAATCTTCAGGGAGATCTTCCAGAAATACCTAAAAGCAGTATTATTTGCTTAGAAGAGACTGAAATACTAAAAGATCAATACTGAAATAATAAATTTCAACCATTATATGTAGTAAGTTTAAGTTTTCCTAAAAGACAACAAAATATGAAATTTGGCCTATGCCCTGTTATTGTTTATTGTAATTTGGATATAGACTTACACCTTTTTCTCTTAGTGTTTCTTTCTGTAACTTTTGAGAATAATTAGCTAAACTGGTTCAATAGCTCAGAAAGTATATAAATCAGCTTGATTAGAGAAATAAGCTATGAGGCAAGGAGAATAAATAAACAGAAACAGACAATAAACAGAAATGTAGATGAAAGGTAGGTGTGTATCCCAACTCTGAGCTTGGATATGTTGCAACAAACCTTTTATTTCTATCCCATAGAAGTAGGGTGCCGCCATCCAGCCATTATTATAAGTAACTCATATTTAATAACTCAGAACCAGAACACAAGGAAAATCATGCTTGTAGATTTTATATATCAAAAAGGATATACAGATTGATTCTCCCTTATCTGGAATTCTGAAATCTGAAATATTCCAAAAACCAAAACTTTTTTCATTAGTGTCTATGTTCTAAAACGCACTGCAGAAATAATAATTTAAGATCACTTTAGTTTCCCTGGCTCAGTGCTAGAAAATTCTGAAAACTGTAGTTTTGTGATACATTTAGCCTTCTCCGAGAGAGCTCAGGTGCCACAATAAACTACAATTCCCAGTATTCTCTAGTGAGGGCAATTAAAGCAATCTTATGGGAATACAGACTGCCGAGAAATGGCGGTCTGCAGGCACCTGGTTTTACTCCGGAGGGACAGCACAGCCCCCAAACTGTGCCGCCATTGTTACGTCACGAGAGCGCCAATGGCACATACTAGGGTTAGGAACAGTGTGGTTGGTGCGCGGTCCCTAACTCTAAAATCGCTGCCAGCACAGTGCAATTGAATCGTCTGTTCTGGGCCTTGGACTGGATTATTTCTCCAGTGTGTTTTGAACCTAGGCTAGTGACACCTTTGCTCTCTGATTGTTCAATGTACACAAACTTTGTTTCATGCACAAAATTATTTTTAAAATACTCTATAAAATGACCTTCAGGCTATGTGTACAAGGTGTATACAAAACATATATGAATTTTGTGTTTAGACTTGGGTCTCATCTCCAAGATATATGTACGTATATGCAAATACAGGTATTCCAAAACCCAAAAAATATCAGTATCTTTTCCAGTTCTTTCATTGCTGCCCTACCCTTTCCTAGTCTTCTTATTTCTTGACTGCAGTCTCCATTTTGGAGAAAGTCTGATCCTAGATAGGGGAATTTTTTAATTATTTGAATTTCCTCATTATCTAGAATGAATTTGTGTATTTCTTCTGTGGTCATTATTTTTTTTCTTTATGTTCAGCATCAGACCTGCCTTTGCACTTTCATATTTGAACTTCCTTATTAACTGTTTCTATTCCTGAATGTCTTCTGTTATTATTATGGTGTCATCCTCATATCTTAGGTTGTCAATGTTGCTTTCTCCTATTTTAACTCTTCCTTTTTCTGATTCTTTTTCTGCTTTTCTTATGATGTTTTCAGCATACAAATTAAACAAGTAGGGTGATAGGATGCAGCCTTGACTGACCCCTTTGCCTGCTGGGAACCAATCTGTTTCCCCAAATTCTGTTCTGATGGTGGCCTCCTGTCCTTGGTACAGATTCCTCGTCAGACTATCAGATGCAGTGGCACCCCCATGTCTTTGAGTGTATTCCATAGCTTTTCACAATCTATATGATCAAATGCTTTGCTGCAGTCTATCAGACGCATGCTGATTCTTTTTTGGAATTCTTTGGTGCACTCCATTAGCCATCTATGTTTGCAATGTGGTCCCTAGTGCCCCTTCCTTTCCTGAATCCTACTTGTACCTCTGGAATTTCTCTCTCCATGTATGGCTGGAGTCTGTGCTGCAGAATTTGAGCATTATTTTGCTTGCATGTGAGAATAATGCTATTGTCCTATAGTTGCTGCAGTCTTTTATATCTCCTTTCTTTTAGATTCAACTGAGTACACTTTCACATTTACATTTGCCTTCATTTACATATGAACAACAAACAGAAATAGTCAATTGTTTGTTTAAAAATGAAATGAAATAAAAGATTAGGTAACTAGAATTTACTTAACTCACTAAAGTATTTTGCAGGTGAAAAATGCATAAAGCGGGAGGGAGGGACACTAATGTCCTTTCCTAGAGTTTTTCAGTACAAAAAAACAAGACATTGATCTTACCTTTGACTGATAAAACTTCCTTCTAGAATGAACAGCAGAAGCAGGACAAACCTTTCTTGTAAAAAGATGTGCCAGTACTAGGACCAGAGTTTCCATTACGTCTCTAGAGAAAGTGTTTTGTTCTGTTTTGGCACAGAAATCCACAGTATATCAAATTACTGCACTAATGAGCATGCTCACTGCAATCTTCCACCCCAAAACATGTAACTTCATAAGGATCAGTGTCTCAAAGGTAACACCCTTCACAGAGAGATCACGTATAAAATAATGCCTCCCCCGCCAACCCAAACACTACTGAAAAATACATTATTCAGAAGAAACACTGGTAAATCAACATAGAATCATAGAGTTGGAAGAGATCGCAAGGGCCATCCAGTCCAACCCCCTGCCATACAGGAAATCTAAATCAAAGCATCCCCGACAGATGGCCATCCAGCCTCTGTCTGAAGACCTCTTGAAAGGACTACTGAGTAAATATAAAGAACAAAGTAGGAAATTTATTATTATTTATTTATTTCCATGATTTATATCCCACCTTTCTCCACGGTGGGATTCAAGATGGGTTGCAATATTTTAAAAAGAGAGCTAAAACATTGATTACAAAGTTTAAAAAAAAAATAAAAAACTACAACCTTTAAACATAGGTTAAAAATAGCATAATTAAAAACAGTAAAACCTATTAAAACAGTAAAACAGCACACCACATTATTCAGAGAGCAGGGAGGGGGCCGACCTGACCTCCTGGCAGCCATAGAGAAGGTTCTCTCCCAAATCCTCACCAACCACACCTGCGAAGGTAATGGGACTGAAAAAGCCCTCTCCTGCAAATCTAAGCACTTGGGCTGACTTGTATAGGGAGATATGGTCCTTCAGATACCCTGGACAAAAGCTGTTTAGGGCTTTAAAGGTCAAAACCAGCACCTTGAATTCTGCCTGGAAACAGACAAGTAGCCTGTGTAGCTGTTTCAGCAAGGGACTGACATGATCCCTGTAGCCAGACCCGGCCAACAGCCTGATCACAGCATTTTGATCCCACTGCAGTTTCTGAACAGTTTTCAAGAGCAGCCCCATGTAGAACACATTACAATCAAGGCATGTGTCACTCTAGCCAGATGCAACTTCTCAAGGAACAGGCATAGCTGGTGCACTGGTTTTAACTGTGCAAATGGACTTCTGACCACAGCCGAAATCTGGGCATCCAGGCTCAGATCTGAATCCAGGAGCACATCCAAGCTGCGAACTTGAGATTTCATGGGGAGTGTAACCCCATCTATCACAGGCTGAATCCCTATTCCCTGATCTGCCTTATGACTGACCAGGAACACTTCTGTCTTGCCTGGATTAAGTTTCAATTTGTTTGCCCTCATCCAGTTCATTACTGACATCAGACACTGGTTCAGTATAGAGATAGCTCCCTTGGAATCAGATGGAAAGGAGAGATGGAGTTGGGTGTCATCAGCAGATTGGTGACACCTCACTCCAAAACTCTAGATGACCTCTCCCAGCGGTTTCATGTAAGTGTTAAGTAACAAGGAGGACAGAACAGAATCCTGAGGGACCCCACAGGTCAATGGCCAGGGGTCTGAATAGGAGTCTCCAACACCACCTTCTGAGTTTGCCCCTCCAAGGACTGAAGCCACTGTAACACAGTGCCCCCAAATCTCATTTCAGAGAAGTGACCAGAAGGATACCATAATTAATGGTAGTGAAAGCTGCTGAGAGATCCAGCAGGATCAACAGGGAAACACTCCCCCTGTCCAAATCATCCACCAAGGTGACCAAAGCTGTGTCCATCCCATAGCCAAGCCTGAAGCCAGATTGAAATGGATCTAGATAGTCTGTTTCATCCAGGAACACCCAGGTGTTTCCAGGGCCAGCCATATAACACCGGTGTTGAAAGATCTCCATTGGCTGCCCATCCGCTTCCGGGCTCAATATAAGGCGTTGGTAATCACCTATAAAGCCCTAAATGGCTTTGGCCCAGGTTTCCTGAAGGACCGCCTCTCCCCGTATATTCCGCCTCGCACCCTCAGAACGTCTGGGCAGCATCTACTGAAGGTGCCTGGGGCTAGATTATCCTCCACTACACGGAGGACATTTTCCACAGCTGCCCCAGCCCTTTGGAATGCGCTGCCCACCGAGCTCCGCTCAACTACCAACCTGGCCCAATTCAGGAAGGATCTGAAAACCTTCCTGTTCCAACAGGCATTCCCCGATTAAGTTCCTGTGGGCCTCCCTCCTCTTCCGTGGCCAAGAGGTTGGGCTATGGGGCTTTTTTGCCTGTTATTTTTATTGTTGTAATATGTTTATATTTTATAATATTTTATAATGTTTTATTGTATCGTTGTTTTTAATCTTGTTGTAAGCCGCCCTGATCGCAGGAAGGAGCGGGATAAAAATAAAAACTTTATTTTATTTTTTATTAACCCCTGGATCTGGGAGGCCACCACATGTTCCAACACATTGCCCTCAAAGGGGATATTTGAAACTGGCCGATAGTTCTCCAATTTGGTGGGATCTAGGGAAGATTTTTTGCAACAGTGGCCTCACCACAGCTTCTTTTAGGCAAGCTGGGAACCTGCCTTGCTGTATTGAGGTATTCACTATTGCCCTTAACCAATTTACCCAATCCACCCACCCACCTGAAAACAAAAATTAGAGTGGATGATGAAGATATAGAAAATAGTGAAAAGATTTTCTATACTTTGGTTCAATTAATCAAATGGAGACTAGTCAAGAACCACTCCACCACATTCCAAGGGAGTTTTTTCCACTGCCGAACAGCCCTTACTGTCAGAAAGTTCCTCCTAATGTTGAGCTGGAATCTCTTTTCCTGGAGCTTGCATCCATTGTTCTGCGTTCTAGTCTCTGGAACAGCAGAAAACAAACTCGCTCCCTCCTCAATATGACATTCCTTCGAATACTTAAACAGGGCTATCATATCACCTCTTAACCTCTTCTCCAGGCTAAACATTCCCAGATCCCTAAGGTGTTCTTCATAGGGCATGGTTTCCAGACTCTTCACTATTTTAGTTGACCTCCTTTGGCCACGCTCCTGTTTCTCCACATCCTTTTTAAATTGTGGTGCCCAGAACTGGACACAGTTTTCCATTTGGGGCCTGACCAAAGGAGAATAGAGTGGCACTATTACTTCCCTTGATCTAGACACTATACTTCTATTGATGCAGCCTAAAATCACATTGGCCTTGTTAGCTACTGCATCGCACTGTTGACTCATGTTCAACTTATGGTCTACTTGGACTCCTAGATCCCTTTCACACGTACTTTCATTCAGCCAGGTTTCTCCCATCCTATATCTGTGCATTTCATTTTTCCGCCCTAAGTGCATTACCTTGCATTCATCCATGTTGAATTTCATTTTTTAGCTTTGGTCCAGTTTTCTAGTCTGTTCAGGTCATTTTGAACCTTGATCCTGTCCTCTGTTGTATTAGCTATTCCTCCTAATTTGGTGTTATCTGCAAATTTGATAAATGTGCCCCCAATTCTTTCATCCAAGTCACTGATAAAGATGTTGATAAAGATGTCCTGGGCCCAGGACAGAGCCCTGTGGAACCCCACTGGTCACTTCTCTCCAGGATGAAAAGGAGCCATTGTTGAGCACCCTTTGGGTTCAGCCGGTCAACCAATTACAAATCCATGTACCAGTTGCCTTGTCTAGCCCACATTCTACAAGCTTGTTTATAAGAATATCATACAGGTCTTGGGGAATGCTAAAATCAGCATGTTCACAGTTTTGGCTATCCTAACCATTTTTCTTAAACTTTAAATCTAAGATGGGCAAAGTGCAGCTCATGGGCCACATGAGCATCCTTTGGCATCCCTAAGCGTGGCCCTTGAAGCTCCCCAAAGTCCCCTAATACCTCCCTAAAATAAATCTGAAGGGCTGACTTTGTGACAATTTTTTGACACCAAACCAGACAAAAGCCCCCAAAGCTGCCTTCAAATACAGTGATTTGTGTCCCCAACCCCTTATAGCTCGCAGTCTCTGAAAAACCCTGAAAAAAGAAAAAAGTGAGCTTCAAAATTGGCCACAATGGTGACCAGCATTAATGTTCCATCACTTCCTGAATGCCCAGACCGTTCACCCCTCATCCTTTTCCTTCCCAAAGCAAGAAGTGAGGAAAGTAGGGAGCAATTAATACCTTTCTAAACTTACTTTTTGTTTCGCTGGGTTGACACAACTTGTGGAACAAGCCTTTCACAAGAAATTCAACTAGAACAATATTGGAAGGTTCATAGTAATGCAAATGTGTCACAAGTCCAGAAAATCCTGTAGTATTACCTTCCCGATCCACGTATCCCTAAAATATGAAAATACTGTTTATGTATTCAGATGACCTTCCTAATCCAAGCTCAGGGAGCAAGCTGTAAAATACCTATTCCCCATTTGTATCTGTAAACCCTCACACTATATTTGCTCCAGATTCTGATTTTAAAAAAAGACCAAACCACTTGATTGAATAAAAGAAGTTGATACTTTACCTCTTTCACAAGAAATTGTAAGGAAAACAAGAAATAGAGCTTCAACATTTCCAAGGCCCTTGGCTGCTTGAAGGACAGAAGTGAGTGTTTCAATACTGATAAAACCTTTCAAGAGGGAAAAAAAATTAATACATTGCCAGCTTATCTGATAAAAAGTTCAGAGAGCATATGGACATTTTATCCCTTGTACTCAATTTTGAGAGCATACCTATCCTGACTACGAACTGAGGTCTGTTTGAGGGGCCTTCTCTGAGTCTTACTAATGTGATCAATGTGCTGTGGTGAGACACAGAAGAAGACTTTCTCTGCTGTGACACCCAAAGTTATGGAACAACCTCCCCCAAGAGATCCAAATGGATGGCAATGCTGGAGTCATTCCAGCACCAAGTCAAAACATGAGCTGGCATTCAATATCACAATAATACATGCGCAATCCAGAGTTGTTGGCATACCCTACATGCCTCCTGTTTAATAATTAATATCCAGCATAAGGCATGTTTAGTAACAACCTGCAGAAGTACACATGAAGGTGTCATGCTGACTGAAAACATGTGTGAGACCTACACTGCTGACCACTTCACCTCCACCCCACGGTCTTGCATTTTTTCTCTCAATAAAAGCAAAAGGGATAAATGTTAAAGCAATCATAGACTATACCCTGTAACACTCCCTTTGATGTTCCTAAATCACTCTTCCTGCTCAAACATCAAAGGATTGTCTCAAATCTAACCAATTCATTTAGAATTAACATCCTCAAGCCATTCAAGGTCCTTTTGGTCAGTGCCTGGGAAAAGCATCAAAGTCTTTGATCACACAAAGCACCCTTTGAGGGTATGGAATAGGGTATAAGTAATCCCCCAACTTTAGTCACATTGTTCACAAACTGAAGCATCATTAGTTGAACAGGATCCCTCTGTGCAAGCTGTGCTGCGTTTTTCCATGGACCTCTCTTCAGAATCAGTAACTATCACCTTTTCAGCCCCTGAATTACCTCTATCCAAGCTTCCAAACCTTTATTTTCTGTAGCCTTATATCATGCTTAAAGTTGAATCAGTTCTTGGTTGCTTGCATTCTCCCTTGCACATTTCTAAATAAAAACACCTTATTTACTGGAAACTGGAATCTCTTTGCAGTTAGTACTGTTATATATAGGTAAAAAAGATCCTCACAAACTACTTTCTTCTTGCAGGCCTCCTTTTAAGCTATAATTTCCCCAAGATTTCAAGGAGATGCTGGCCATGCTAGTGGGGACCTCCAACTTCCCCCATCTTTTAGGGTAACAGAGGGGCTCGACAAACCACCCAAAAATGGCAGCTTGGAAACTCCCATTTTAACTCCAGCCAAACCACGCAGTGTCCCTCCAGAGTAAAAAGAACTTGTGAAAAGCAGGTTCTTTTTGTAGTACGTTCTGCATGCCATGACAGCACCTGTCATGCATCCATGATGTAAGCGCGGCACCCATAGGTGCGGACGCTGCACTGCACTTGCATCATGCATGTGTGCCCCGTATGGACAGCACCGCATAAAGATGGCACTGTCCATACATGCTAGGGTTCCGGAGCATGCAGATGCTGTGCGCTCCAGAACCCTAGAATTGGCCCCAGGCTGCCACAAACTGGCAGTCTGTACTGGGCCATGGTTATACATCCATAACTGCTCAGTATTCATGATTCCTACATACTGTATGTAGTAACAAATATCACATTATTGCCATGATCATAACTGCCCTCCTAAATCTACTTTATTAGGCATCAGCCACACTGAGAAATGGTAGTCTGTTCTGCTGGCCACCAGGGAGCAGATGATGTTTCCACTCTCTCTCCCACAAACAAGTGAAGCTATGACAATCAGAAGCAGGACCCCTGTCACAATTCCTTCTCTCGGTCTTGCTCACTAGTGGAAGGAAAATTATTATTATTATTATTATTATTAACCTCTCCTCAGATTCTACTTGAGTTGGGGGGTGGGGTCAGGTTAGGAGATGTAACTTAGTGAGACATATATAACTAAATAGCTCTTTATTAATGATTTTTGGACCTAACTGATTTAATACAAATTTACATATGAGCTATGAATTAAATTATTTTAAACAGTTTTATATTGTTTTAAATTGTTTTAAGTATTAACTGGTTTATTATGTTTTCAGTTTTCTAAAATTATTTTTTTATTGTTTTAATGTTCTTGAATACAGGGCAAGATATAAACATTTAAATGAATGAATGAATGAATCCTCCTTCAACAGTTACCAGTATTTCTTTGCTTGATTTGATCTCTATCTTGCTTTGTGACCAGAGTCACAAGAAAAGAAAATGATAGAAAAGACATCCAAATACTTAAACAGCTGTGAATTTTCCACTTGTCCTATGTAAATGGATTTGTTTCCACCTTGAAAACTGAATATTAACTTTTAATGTTAATTTTAAACTAGTGGAATAAATGTTGAAAGTGTTTAACAAAATTCATTGTTATGAATTCTATCAGCAAATTAAAGAGAAATGAATTTATTTAAGCTATTAATATTTCCTACATTATCCTTCTCAAATAAGGCTTCTTTTCATCTGTGTTTAAGATCACCTTTGCTTCTGCATCCTTCTTATCATCTGCTTTTGAAGCCAACAGCATGAGTCTCAGTATTAGAGAAATGTTCAGAGGAAACTGTCCTCGAAGTTCAGGTACATTTGATTTTATGAGCTTCTGTATTTTGGGCAAAGGAATGTCGTAAAAATAGACATTTCCCAACAAATCTTGGCCACGTCTCCCAGCTCGCCCAGACATCTGTGAAGAAATAAAAATTAAAAAGCAAGTAATCAAATAACATTTGAAATTATAGCATTTGCATCTGTTTCAATGTTTCTGGCAAATTATTCACAAGATCTGTTTTCTTTCTTTACATCATTTCCCTTAGATAACAATGATCAGATTAGACATATCAACCTAAAACCAATATTTTTATGATCCCTTACTAGGCCTGATGGTAATTACAGCTCATTAATTGTATGGGTTGCTTTATTTGACATTTAACCTGTATATTATTACTTATTTATTACTTATTATTTATTATTATGACTGGAAATCAATATAAATTTATTACCTAAGTTTATGTGTATAAATATATACATACTATTATACACTTTAATTCATGTCATTATTTACTTTACTGCTTTTCATGAATTAAGCTTTTGGTCAGGTTTTCCTCTCTTCATGTCTTTACGTATCTTGTTTGTTCAGTTTTCTTTCCCTCATTATATTGTAACGTATCTGTAACTTAACATGCATTATCTTTTATATATTTCTACTGTTGCTTGGTACTACTCCCTTTTAGTATTACTTACGTTTGTTGTTGTTCTGTGGCTTCACATTATTTCTGACTTATCGCAACCCTAAAGAGAACCTAGCATAGGTTTTCTTCGAAAGATTTGATAAGAGGGGTTTGCCATTGCCTTCCTCTGAGGCTGAGAGAGTATGACTTCCCAAAGCCAGCTAGTGGGTTTCCATTGCTGAATGGGGATGTGAACCCTGGTCTTCCAGGGTCTTATTCCAACATTCAAACCACTGTACCAGATGGCTCTCCTTACTGGCTTTTATTACATACCTGCTTATATTTTTAACACATGACCCATTTGTTTTAGAGCTTATTTAAGTCATTCTCTGTTAATATTGGTTTTTTTATGTCTATGATCCCTTTTTTCCTGTTTTTGTGGCGTCCAACAACTTCTTCAAGACCGTGTGTTCCCCACTTCTGATTTATAAATATGTATGTTATATATTAAGTTAACTAATGTCTCTACTTCTTCTGTATACATGTATATGTGATTAAAACCTTTGAGTAGTGATTATTTAAACCTGTGTATCTCATTACCTGCCTGTAGTTCAGAGCATCCAAATATACAGAATTTTGTACAAAAACAACAGATTTACACGGCATGTTGATTCCCAAAGCCAAGGTTCCTGTGGCTGTCACCACCTAAAAAATAAGAACTCATTACAGTACTCATCATTTATTAGCACATAATAAGAGCAGACTACTTATGCATTACAAAAATGAACTACACAGACAGGAATAAATTTGGGAGGAAGAACAGGAATAAATAAAGGAAGCATTAAATATATTGGCACAGTCTGAAAGTCTGTTACTTGCTATTTATTTAGTTGCAGTGTCTATCCTGTCTGATGCTAGGAACAAAATTATGAAAAAAAGTATTATAACAGCTGTTGTAAGCTTTCAAGTAAATCCTGACTTATGGAAACCCTAAAGTGCTCACAGGATTTTCTTGGCAAGTTTTGTTCTGAGGGGGCTTGCTCTTCCCTTTCTCTAACACTGAGAGAGTGTGACTTGCTCAAGGTCACCAAGTGGGTTTTCAAGCTCCTGCATAGTCCCCAGTATCCTAATCCAACACTCAAGCCACTAAACCACATTCGCTCTCATTGTTATAGTAGAGAAACTGAAGTTCCTTATTGTGAAGAGAAGTGCTTGGCAAGTCTGAATAATGCCAGCTCAGTGGTAGTAATGGGGGTTATGCAGGAAAGACTATAAGTAAAAGCATCTCAGTTAAACTGTTAGACAGGGCCAATTAGAAATAGAGATAAGAATGGGGACAGATAGGAATGAATTAAATCTTGAGAAGAACAGTTAGAGACAAGGATGGTTAGGAATAGATAGGGACAGTAAAGAGGGATATGGTCTAATGGGAGTTTAGTGTGTGGAATGAATTCATGGAGAGGGATGAAGATTACTCTGTTTTAATTAATGTGTTACATTGTATAGTGTATGGTGCCAGCAAGATGCTAGATGTTTAACTTGTATGTTTTATAATAAACCTTTACTATTAAATTGTTCATCTCTGTGCTTGGTTTATCTTATTTCTGGCATTAGGGGAATTAGATCACACCTTCTAATTTGAATTCACCCATAAGCACATCCACTAGTCCAGGGTAGTGGTTATCTTGGGATTCAAGTACCAGACCAGGAAAGGAATCTTAAAGGTGGAAGGCCAACATGATTTGATAACAGCCCAGTTGTAGGGCCAACCTGGTGAAGGGTTCCATCTCACTCATATTATGTAATCCTAATTTGTTTTTTAAATTGCATGTATTTGTGAGAGCCAACATGGCATAGTGATTTGAGTGTTGGACTGTGACTCAAGATACCAGGGTTCAATTACCAACTCGGTCATAAAGCATACTGGGTAACCTTTTTGGGCAAGTCATATGCTCTCAGCCTCAGTGGAAGGCAATGGCAAGCCTCCTTTGAAGAAATCTTGCTAAGAAAACCCCATGATAAGTTTACTTTAGGATTGCCACAAGTTGGATATTACTTAAAAGCATACAACAACAACATACATAAAATAAATAGGGATCTTGCATATTTAAGTGCCACTAACTGCTATGCTAGGACATTTTAATAAGATTTGTGTAACTCAAAACATTTGGAGAAGATCAAATAAGTTGGCACCTCCATACATTTTATTTTATTTTTTATTTATTTATATCCCACTCTTTTCCCAGGACTGGGACTCAGAACGGCTTCACAGCAATTAAAAAAACAAACAAACAATAAATACAATTAAAACATTTTAAAAATAAATAGATAAATGACATGCATTAAAAAGAATGATTAAACTAGTCCAACATTCCTGCCTGTTCTTATAGCGATTCCTTAAATGCCTGTTTGAACAGGTAGGTCTAGACCTGCCGTCAGAAAGCCATCAAGGAGGGAGCCATTCTTATCTCCCTGGGCAGGGAGTTCCAGAGTCTAGGGGCAGCCACTGAGAAGGCCCTTTCTCATGTCCCCACCAACTGTGTTTGTGAAGGTGTTGAGATGGAGAGAAGGGCTTCTCCAGAGGATCTCAGATGATACATGAGAGATAGGAAATCACCAGAGCAAGCGATGACAAGAAGAGCAACAATGAAGTGGATTGGGAGCAGCCTTTTAGTCCCCTTCCTTGCCTTGTCACACAAGTACTGCATCATTCAGTACAATATTTATTCTATCCAGCAAAACATGGCTCTCCATATACTTTCCTCACACAAGAAGCAAGAAGTATTCAGTCAGTTGACTCTATATGTGAAGGGAGGAAATATACCTGTTCAGAAACATTACTAACTCCAAATTTAGATATAACCATGGCGGTATAACAACATTCCAATACCAAGTTCCACATGGTTGATATCACATTTGCAGTGTTCAGTGACACAATTTAAATGTGACCGCGGCTGCATGAAGTTATATATGGGCATTAGAAAAATATAGTCATTCCTCCATATTTGTGCATTAAATATTCATGGATTACTACATTTGACCCACCAAAAAGTATGTCCCCCTCTAGGCATCTGTAGGTCAACATCCACCAAGTGCCTAAAGAAAACATTTTTCAATGTATTTGTAGGTCATTCAGCATAATTCTATGGCTCACTTCTGGCAAAGAGTGGTATTGGAGGACCTACAGCCTTAATAACCAACCCTATGTATCCTGGAGGAACTCTTGAAATTATTTCCAGATGTCAGAAAACTTGTATTATATCCACAGCTCAAAAAATGTTTATTTTCTTCCAATCACAATCTCTAACAGAGCCCCTAGCAATCCTTCATGAAACCCTAGGGTTCGATGGAACCTGGCTAAGAAATCCTTCTCAAATAGGTAGGCATAATATCTAACTTGGAAACAGAAGAGGTTGACTACCACCATTCCAAAAAACTAAATTCTGTTGATATTATTTTAATAGTCAAGAAATTATTACAGGAAATCATAACAGAAAGTCACAAGCACATACAAAAAGAGGGTGACTGACATGTATTTAGGAAAAACTGTTATGTATTTGGGGGGGGGGGAATGATTAAATTATTATACCTGGATAAATCCTCTCCTGAAAAGCATCTCTACCACCTGCTTCCCTTTCATGTTCACAGAAGAATGGTGATATCCAATGCCCCTTAGTGCCAGGTCTTTCAGTATTTTGTGCTTTCTCAGGAATCTTAGCCGATGAAATATCTTCTCCAAAGACTATAGGAAAAATAATTTTCACAATATGTTATTGGTGCTTAAAGGAAGATTTCAACTCACTATAAAATCTCTGTTCTTGAAATTTCTGGGGTGAGATGCTCTTAAGACTTTGCAGAAGAGTGAAACAAAAAAAATTGGAACTTTAATTCCCTTTAAAGGAACTTTAATTTTTTTAGAGAGAGTGGAAACCTGGAACTCAGAGGTAAAGTCAGCTGCTATCTTGCTAACATCTCCCCTTAGTTGCTTGGTTCAAAATTGAAAAAGTATACCACCTTCAGTGTTATTTTCCTTACTAGTGACCTTAACTGGATTGTAGTAGGAGGTTCTCCATCAAGTCTAAAGTACTTCATAGCCTCCAGAAAACAGCAAATTAATTTAGCCAGAAGCAGAACAGAATGACTCAGTTTGCAAGCATCTTCTTAAAGTTTCTCTTCACACACCCCACACACCATTTTTAACAAAGCCATTTAAAAGCCTGATGTTCTTTTCTTAAGTTCAAGTTCCTAAATTGGGGAAGTGTAACACATACAGTATGTTACTAATGTTAAATTGGACATGGCCTGAATTTATACATCTTTACTAGGAAATATGTCATAGTGATTTACATGGGGCATATTTCCAAGTTCATGTACAGTTGATTTCATGAGCTGTGACAAGAAATGTGTGGCCCTCTAAATACTTGTTGGACTACTGGGCCAACCCTGAACATAATGTACATCTCTACCCCTGCAAACGTGCTATGCACATATTGGGTATGGACAAAATCACTATGGGTAAGTGTTCATACAAGGGATGTAGAGAAGAGACAAAGTGCCAGGGTGTTCGAAAAGATGATTGTGTTCTTATAACTAGCCCAATGTTATTACAAGTCCTCTAGACAGGCTTTTTTAAAGCATTCATACAACCAGGATTCTTATATTACCAGGCTCCCAATCATATACAATTTCCTGCTCCCATACCTGGCCACTTCATGTGTGCAAAAATGCACATGGCAGGCTCTGCTCTTGAGTCATGACATGGGTGGCATGGGAGCTACTACAGTACAACCTTTTTCTCATGCTACCAAGTAATATGGGAGGGACTAAACCATGGCAAAGGAGAAAATACTTCAGCTTCTTCCCATGCCAATTTCGTCTGCCATTAAGTCTTCAGTGTCTTGCTGTTTCCCAATCATGCAGGGAGCAGCAGTATTCTGGTGACTCCTACATTACTGGTGTAAAAAGGGTACCTAATCTCAAGAGATTTCTGCTGCATCATTCTACATTGTTGAAATATCAACATTCTACTAGAGCTTGAAGTTACTTTTTTGAACTACAGCTCCCAATATTCCCCAATGGGCATGTTCAGTGTCCATGGTAACTTGAAGATTCTGGGGGATTGTACTTAAAAAAAACACCACCTCCTCTGGTACAGCATTCAGATTAGCTTGCAGTTTCTTCAATACACACACACACACACACATGCATACATGCTAATCAAAAATTTCAGAGAAATTTCACATGCAAACAAAAATTGTTCAGTTCATACTAACTAGGGAACTATTGGTCTACAGGACAGAGTTTGATTTTGCACATCTAATTTGGTACTTGAATCACCTCTACACTGAAGATCATTGAAACTAGTTGTTTAGCAAATATTTCAGTTTAGTACTGCAAATTAAAGAGTTTAAGCTCACCGCATTATCAATAGCTTGCCAATTTGCATATGTACAATCAGGAGGAATCTCAGAAATTTTCTCCAGACGTTTCCTTATGTTATCAAGCCCAGCATCCAGAACAAAATATTTCTCTTTTTTACGGGTTACTTTAGCTTCACTGCAGAGAAATATAGACTGATTCTCAAACTTTTCAACATCATTGTTTTTTGTTTCAATTTCATGTATACTAAACATACCACTTCTTACTTCATTATTTAATTTATAACCCATCTTTGTTCCAACACGGGAACTAAAGAGGCTTACAATAATTTAAAACAAGACTCAGCTTTTTTTTTAAAAAAAAAAAGTTAAAGCAAGCAATTCTGTTTAAAAAGCACCTAGTTGAAACAATTTGAAACACACTGAAAACATAATTTTGAATAATAATGCATCAAATAAATATATGAACAACCAACATGTCCAAGATTTTAGATCAGAACCAAAACACACTGCAGAAATAATCCAGTTTGAGACCACTTTAACCATCCTGGGTATTGTAGTTTATTGTGGCACCAGAGCTCTCTGACAGAGAAAGCTAAATGTCTCATAAAACTACTAGCAACTCCTGGCCCAGCCTCCCCAATCCTACTTTCATAGGCAGCAGTTGCTGGGAGAAAGAAAGGTATGTCCACCCGTGGGTGAAGGGAGTGTGTTCTCCTGTCAATCGGAGCACATCAGACTGTCATTTCCATCCTCTCTGATCAACAATCTTCAGCCTGACAAGTAGAAAGAGGATCCCTGTTAAAACTGCTCCTTATATCAGAGAGAGCTTGTGGGAGAGATCAAAACATCAATCTGCTATGCCTCAATTGACAAGAGAACAGACTCCTGTCATTCGCAATGGCTGATGCTGATGCCTCCCTCTGTAACTATCATCCGTC
>NC_056526.1:137497591-137497850 GCF_019175285.1 Sceloporus undulatus | reverse complement strand
GGCCTGAGAGGGAGTTCACCAGGCAGGCCCAGCTCCATCAGGGCTAGGCTGAAGGAAGAGGCTCCTCCCTCCACAACTGCCAGCCATTGGCCTGAGAGGGAGTTCACCAGGCAGGCCCAGCTCCATCAGGGCTAGCCTGAAGAGGCTCCTCCCTCCACAACTGCCAGCCGTTGGCCTGAGAGGGAGTTCACCAGGCAGCCCAGCTCCATCAGGGTTAGCTGGAAGGAAGAGACTCCTCCCTCCATAACTGTCATCCGCC
>NC_056526.1:137449344-137497581 GCF_019175285.1 Sceloporus undulatus | reverse complement strand
GGCCTGAGAGGGAGTTCACCAGGCAGGCCCAGCTCCATCAGGGCTAGGCTGAAGGAAGAGGCTCCTCCCTCCACAACTGCCAGCCATTGGCCTGAGAGGGAGTTCACCAGGCAGGCCCAGCTCCATCAGGGCTAGCCTGAAGGAAGAGACTCCTCCCTCCATAACTGTCATCCACCTGCCTGAGAGGGAGTTCACCAGGCAGGCCCAGTTCCATCAGGGCTAGCCTGAAGGAAGAGGCTCCTCCCTCCACAACTGCCAGCCGTTGGCCTGAGAGAGAGTTCTCCAGGCAGCCCAGCTCCATCAGGGCTAGCCTGAAGGAAGAGACTCCTCCCTCCATTACTGTCATCCGCCGGTCTGAGAGGGAGTTCACCAGGCAGGCCCAGCTCCATCAGGGCTAGCCTGAAGAGGCTCCTCCCTCCACAACTGCCAGCCGTTGGCCTGAGAGGGAGTTCACCAGGCAGCCCAGCTCCATCAGGGTTAGCTGGAAGGAAGAGACTCCTCCCTCCATAACTGTCATCCGCCGGCCTGAGAGGGAGTTCACCAGGCAGGCCCAGCTCCATCAGGGCTAGCCTGAAGGAAGAGGCTCCTCCCTCCATAACTGTCATCCGCTGGCCTGAGAGGAAGTTGACCAGGCAGGCCCAGCTCCATCAGGGCTAGCCTGAAGAAGAGCCCTCCCTCCAGTCCATCTGCCTTGATCCAGGCCTTAGAGGAAGAGAAGAAAACTGGACCTCATCCCCTTTCCCACCACCATTCCTTTCTACATTTGTGCTGTGTCTTTTAGATTGTAAGTCTGAGGGCAGGGAACTGTCTAATTAAAAATAATAATTGTAAGCCGCTCTGATAACCATTAGGGCTGAAGGGCGGGGTATAAATACCATAATAAATAAATAAAATCAGGATTGGGGAACTTTTATGATCCCTACATATGCCTTACACTATAGAATATGTAGGGGTCAAGGTTACAACCTACAAATATGTAGGTTACAAATTCATAACTGCAATCATTAATTCCATCCCTTGTATTTGAAAAATTCTTTATCTTTCTAAAACAAAATATTCCATAATCCATAAACATAGTACTATAATTGTGTGCCCCTACAAGGATACCTACAATGATCTCAGTTGTTCATATATACAGTTGTCCCTCAATATTCACTGGGAGGGTTAGGGGAACAAGACCCCCGTGAATATGGAAAAACCACAAATAATAAAAACACTGTTTTTAACTGAGAGGACACCTCTCTAGGATTCTCTAGGTCCTCCAGTGCAACTCTGTGGTCAATGTCCAACATACACTGACCATAGAATGGCACTGGAGTAGCTACAAATGGTCTTTCAGTGCAACTTTTAGTTAAAGTTGACCACAGAACTGCACTGGAGGACCTAGACAGTCCTAGAGAGAACATATTAATGAAATCTGTGAATAATCAAATCTGCAAATATCAAAGCTGCAAATATGGAGGGATGACTGTACATCTTAGTCAGAACACTTAAGAGCCTAGCAAATCGATAGTGGAAGGATGTTATGCAGGAAAGACACCACAGAAGTCAGGCCAAAGGTCACACCAATGAAGAAAGCAGATGGCTCTGCATGTCACATTCAAAAGGTTTTCTTGTGAGTTGGGAGAGAATCAGATCTAAATACTATGCTGGAGAAGGATCCATAACCAGGAAATAAAAGTTCCTGTAGGTCCAGAAGAATTTTTTTTTTTTCACCAGGGAATTTTGGAAACAGGATGGTTTGCCCATGTCTTGAAAATAGGCCAAAATAGCTATGAGTTAACAGCAAGTTGAAGAAACTGATAGGTCCCAGTTAGGAAGGGAAAGGAGGAATTTGAGCAACTGTGAAATTCACACCCCAGGTTGATAATGCTGTTGAGGAAAGGGGAAGGAGATGAAATGTAGCCACTTATAGGTTGTCCACATGATGCATGCCCTGATTCGCCATGCTGCTCTACACGGCATGCAGCGTCACAGTGCTTCTCTGGCACTGCGTCCACATGATGCAATACCAAAGGGCCTTTTGCAGCCCTTTTTATGTCCTGGAATTCTTGCTAAACATACCAAACTAAAGAAATTACTAGTCCAAAATATCTGTGTTGAATGCAAGTGAATGAACTCTTGTCACTTTAGATGCATTGTAACTAAATATTTGATTCAAAGTACCTAACATAATTTTATGTGATAAAAATAACTTACAAAAAGCAAATACTTACTCTGTCAAATTTTGACCTGTCAAAGATTTTTCCATCTTTTTATATTTCATTCTTAACTGCTCTTCTTTTTCTGAATCATGAATTTGCCTTTTACTTTGCTTCTCCTCTAAGAAAGCACAAACTTCTTCAGCCAGATGTTCTACTCTTTTGATGTTGAATCTAAAGGGAGGACATTCAAACCATTGTTACTTACTTCTACAGTTGGCCTTCTATATCCATGGATTCTTTTTCCATGGCTTCAGGCATCCATGGCTTGAAAATATTTTTAAAAATCATAATTCACAAAAGCAAACATTGATACAATCTGCCTTCCATATCCATGGATTTTTTTCATCCACAGATTTAAGCATCCACAGCTTAAAAATATTCAAAAATAATATATATTCCAAAAAGCATATCTTGATTTTGCCATTTTATATAATACATCATTTTACTATATTTATAGCACTTGAGCATCCACAGATTTTGGTATCCACAAGGGGTCCTGGAACAAAACCTCAGCAGAAACATTTAAGATTCCTTGGCATACTCCCTTACAAGTTTACCTGTGCCTTTTACAGATTGCTTCACCGGCATAGGTGAAGTTAGTATATCAGATTTGTACATGCCCATATAACACCTCCTTGTTATGCCAACACCACTTGATGCCATTAATTTGTTTGCCTTACTTACAGGAAAAACAGTGCAGGCAATTTATTTATCTGTTGTAGTTTTTCAACAAAATGAGGAAAGTATGTTCTCATCTCTGTTTCAGAAGAATAAGTTGGGTGAGGCTTGAGGAACTCCAGCACTTCTTTTGCCTAGACAAAGCAATAATGGTTTAGGAGTGGAGGATATTTTCAAGAGGACATTTTGGATAAGTAGCAATAATGCTCAATAATAACATTTGCCTCAATCCAGATACCTCTCCCAACTAAAGTAGGTTCACTGAAACAATGGGATTTTCACAAGTGCTGACTCATGACTCAGCAACTGATTCAGTGTTGGGACTATTAGATTTAAGTAACTGTCCATCTGCATGCTATGAAAATCCCATTCTTCATGTAACAGTTACCAGGAAAAATACACTATACAGAACGTGTAGGAACCGAGGGCTGTGTTGCTTATGTTATTGAGGAGTGAGACACCTTGAATCTGGGAAGACAATACAAGATTGAGATAGGTCCTGATGGTGTTTGTGGGTTTGATGGAGATATTCCTGAGGTTGGCCTTACTCCTGGGACGATGGTAAGGGACAGTCCACATGCGAGACGAGTGGGAGTTTCTACTGGTGGTGGTGTGGGTACTCCACCTGGAGAATCCATCACCTCTCCCTCCTATCTCTGGTTCGTGTGGACTGATTTGGGGGATTCCATTGGAGATGGGACTGGGAGATCCTCTCGCTCAGAAGGCAAGCCTGTCTGGGACTGTGGCTGTTGGACTGGTGAAAGGCTTTATTTGGTGGATAGGTCTCAATGAGAAGCGGTCAGTTGAGCCCTCTTTTTTGTGTGTGCTTTTTATGGGTGATTCCAGACCACAATTAACACATAGAGATGGTGTCAAGAGAGTGGCCAGTACTAGCAGTACTTGCCTAGGTGTAGAGCAGGAGATACCTGGAGCATTTCCATGGTTGATGGTTTTATTGCCACCTATATAGAAGAACTCAGCAGACATTGGTTTTTGTCAGTGATATTTCAGGTCATATGCTCCATGACCAATGTTGGGGCTCTATGGGCCTTTTCTCAGTGGAGCTCCTTGAGGCAGGAAGCACAGGTACAATGGACATGGAATTTTCCTAAGGCAGAGGGTGCACTTTGAGTGTCTATCCTTCTCTAGAATTCCCCTCCACAAGTGGAACAGAGTTTGAATGAAGCTGATGGGGCCATAAACAAGAATTCAGGGTCAAAACCAGCAAGAAAAATCAGCCAGACAATGAAGAATTGTCAGGAAAATATTCATAAACTAAGTGAAAGAAGCTGTAGTGGATGAAATAAACAAACAGAGGTTGGAGAGTCAGGGAAACCTATATAGCTAAGGGTAAAAGGGATGGGGCTAATGCCAAAACACTAGCTCTACAGCTTTAGAAGCTCCAAAAATCACACTGCAGGTCCAGAAATCCAATTTTGTGTGAGTAACAGAGACCATGAAGAAGAAAAAGGGCATCAGTATCTAAGAAAAGTAATAAAGAAATATTCTCAGAGGATATAGAAATGTTTGTACTGGTAAAATCTCCCCTTCTGTTCAACGCTATTTTCGTGATCTTCAGTCTGTCAACTCTAACCATCTTGGTCAGACCCTGGATTCATCTCTCTCTTCCCTAAATCTTGGGGATTCTACTGAGTCAGCAATGTCTTTATTTAACTCCACTCTTTCCTCAACTCTTGACCACTTTGCCTCTGTCTCTGTACGCACTTCTTCCTCCAAGACTAGGCCTCAGCCCTGGCTTACCCCCCCCCCCATTAAGTTTCTCCGATCCTTCTCTAGAGCGGCTGAACGTCTTTGGAGAAAGTCCAAACAGTGGGCTGACTTTATTCATTACAAATTTGTTCCTTCTTCCTTCTCAAGTGCCCTGTCGATGGCAAAACAAACTTATTTCAAATCATTGATTTCTGCCAATGAGAGGCGCCCGCAGAGTTTGTTCTCCACCTTCAACACTTTGTTTAAACCTCCCTCTCCTCCTGTCACTTCATCGTTCTCTCCCAATGACTTCGTTAACTACTTCATCTCAAAGTTTACCACTATTCGCTCTGAGATAGTCCCTCCCGATTCTTCTTCTGCTCATAATCTTCTATCGCCCTTGCCTAAAAAAATTTCTGTTTCCTCCTGCTTTTTTGGATGAACACTCTACACTTCTGAACTCTTCCAAACCTGCAACCTATTCTCTTGACCCAATTCCTACTCGTCTTCTAATCTCTATAACTCCCTCTTTCCTGCCCTCACTTCTCCATATCTTCAGTCTCTCTCTCTCTACAGGCTCTTTCCCATCAGACTTCAAACATGCTCTCATCTCCCCAATTCTGAAAAAAACTTCTCTTGACCCCCCCCCCTTTTGTCTAGCTATCGTCCGATTTCTCTTCTTCCCTTTCTTTCTAAGGTTTTGGAATGGGTTATTTATTCTTGCTGTCTTGAGTTTCTTGAAGCCAACTCCATCCTCGATCCCTTTCAGTCTGGTTTCCGCCCAAGGCATTCTACAGAGACAGCTCTCACTAAGATCTCGAATGACCTTTTACAGGCCAAGGCTAATGGCCTTTATTCTGTTCTCATCCTTCTTGATTTGTCTGCAGCCTTTGACACTGTTGATCACGGTCTTCTAGTTGATATACTTTCTGACCTTGGGTTCTCAGACTCTGTTCTCAACTGGTTTAGATCTTATTTGTCAGATAGATCTTTTGCAGTGGTCACACGTGGTCAGACTTTGTCCTCTGTTCCCTTATCTGTTGGAGTGCCTCAGGGCTCTGTTCTGGGTCCCCTTCTGTTTTCTCTCTACACACTGTCCTTAGGTAAACTCATTTGCTCTTTTGGTTTTTCCTACCATCTGTACGCCGATGACACCCAGTTGTATCTTTCCACCCCTGACAGCAAGTCTCGTCTTGTCTCACAGCTGTCTCCCAGTGGATGCGCCATTGGCATTTGAAACTCAACATGTCCAAGACGGAGCTTCTTGTCTTTCCTCCTAAGTCCACCCTTCAACTCTCCTTTTCTGTCTCTGTGGACAACATTTCTATTCAACCAGTCCAGCAAGCCCGCAGTCTTGGTTTCATCTTTGATTCTTCTCTGCCGTTTATCCCTCAGATCCAGACCACAGCCAAGGCTTGTAGATTCTTTTTATACAATATTGCCAAAATCTGACCATATCTCTCCATCTCCACTGCCAAGATCCTGGTCCATGCCCTAGTGGTCTCACGACTTGATTACTGTAATGTCCTCCTGGATGGGCTTCCTCTTTCTCACCTCCATCCTTTAATTTCTGTCCAGCATTCAGCTGCACACATTATCACATCCGCCCACCGCTCTGACCATATCTCTCCTGTGTTGGCATCCCTTCACTGGCTCCCTTTCCGCATTCAGTATAAGTTCCTGCTGTCGACATTTAAAGCCCTCCATGGGCTGGCCCCTCCTTACTTATCTGACCTTCTTCCTCCTCACCTTCCCACTCGGGCCCTCCGTTCGGGTAGTCAAGGTCGGCTATCCCAGCCCAGGATTTCCTCTGCCCCATCTCAGATTCACCCCTTTCCACTTGCTGCCCCTCACTCCTGGAACCTTCTTCCCCCGTGAGCAAGGGCCATCACTTCTTTAACCAGCTTCAAAATGGAGTGGAAGACCATCCTGTTCAGAGAAGCGTTCCCAGGCATTGCATAATTGTCACTTGCTATTTTATGTTCTTTTGTTGCCTGTTTTATTGAATCATTTCCTGTATTGCTATGTATTTTATATGTATTATCCTACTAGAGAGGCAGGCTAGCTCCAACAGGCCTCCCTGGAAGAAGATTACCCATCCACTAGAAGCCAAGGCCTCCCTCCAGTCCATCTCCCTTGGTCCAGGCCTCGGAGGTAGAGAAGAACTGCTGGATCTCATCCCCTTCCCCACCACCACTCCCTTCTCCTTTTGTGTCGTGAGGGCAGAGAACGGTCTAATTAAAAGATTGTATGTACAGCGCTGTGCAAATTTACAGCGCTTTATAAATAAAGGTTAATAATAATAATAATAATAATAATAATAATAATAATAGTCCATAAAGAGGTTGTCCCCATTCCACGGCTTTTGATAGCCCAAGAGTCAAAGTCTGAGACCAGAGTCAAAGCCATTACAGGTACTATGAGTGAATTTCCTAGCCAGTCACTTGCTCTATAGATATAAAATCTATCTTTTCTTTAAAAAAAAATGCTATAAAAAAAAAATCAGCTCCTATTGTCCAACATTCATCAGAAACTACAATGTGTGTGCGTGGGGGGGGGGTCGGCAACTTTAAAACGACACTATGCAGCATCAGAACATACAGGTCAGGGGAATACCAAACTAAGGAAATAACTCAATTACTTCTAAAGGTCAAATGAAAAAAAAAAAAAGATCTTTCATAAGTAAAAAATAAGAAATACCTCCTTTTTGTTGCCTTGTTTAATCCACATTTCTAATTCGTCTTTCAGCTTTGTTTCATAACATCTTGCTTCTGCCTTTGTGATTACAATTTTGTCCTTAAAAAACACCTCAGGATCCAGCTCCTTGACATTAAAGATCAGAAGCAAATTACAACTGTGTATCTTAAATGTCCCTCAGATACTCATTTTCTGAAAACAATTGATCTGAAAATGTACTACTATATGTGAACCATATGTACTTACATTTGCCTTTGGCCAGTCTCTCCTAGCTTTTACCATAGTATCATACAATATCACAGTTTCCCGAGGAGAGAGGGAAAGATCCAATGGAAAACCATATCTCTCAAGCTGTAATGCCAAATAAATTATTCAAAATTATGATAAATATATTAAATCTGCACAGAAATCCCAGATCAAGAGAAGATCTCTGGAACTTCCAGTTAAATTTTCATGAGACATTCAAAAGAAAATTTCTTATGGAACATCCAGAAACTTTCCCCAAGTTATGATTTTTCAAAATTCTTGAGTTTCTTTTTCATTTTGGTCTAATATGATTTTAAACTTACATTATCCGCAGTCAGTGCAGCACAGGGATGATAGTGATGGATTGTGAAGTCGCCATGACTGAGGGAGCATACATGTTTTTCTAAATCATTGTATCTCTCTCCATACATCACTGAAAAGAGAACAATCTCAAATACAGTATGTGATTTGAAAATCTTAGGATCATAAAGACAAACTGTGGAAGCTGGAATGCTGTCTTTGTCACAAATAATCTCTTTGTCATAACATATTCAGAACATGGAATTTACTCAAGACAAAAACGTATCTGCTGTTACAAACCATTTGCTTTTATATACACACCTAATTTAACCTCGTATGAGATATTTTGTACTCTGGCACTTTTCTTTTCTTTGGCTCCTTTTTTAACTGGTGTGAAAGAGCTGGGAGTTTGTGCTAGTACAGTTTCAGTATGTTGCCAATATTTTTTTATTGACCGCAGCCACCTTTAAAAAAAGAAAAGAATAAGAATTACTTTCCTATTATATATACCTTATCTGAGCAAAGTAAGTCTTTTGATCCTGCTTCCCTTCAGAACAAAAATATCCCAATCTTACCAAATTTTCAAACAACAGGCAGCAAATAGCAAACCACCTCAGAGCATTTATTGTCTAAGAAAAAACCTATGAAATTCAAAAGGTCACCATAAATTGACAGGTGACTTCAAAGTGCATACTTTGCTTTATTGTGTACTTGTACAGATGCACACAAAGTCCATAACAGTTGACATGTAGCGGTTAAGACTGTGAATAATGATAATTAAACTCCTAGTAGTACAGTACAACTAAAGCTGGACCATGGGGCAGAAACACAAGGCCAGTCTCTCCTAGCTTTTACCATAGTATCATACAGTTGCAGGGTGGCCACAGCAAACAACTCCACAGGCATCCAAAGAAGAGTAGTCATGGAAAGCCCGGCACCAGATGGTTGATGTTTCTATGCCATTTTAAGTTTAATTATGATTCTATGATTTTGTGAGAGCGGAAGTGAGCTGAACCATTCAGTCAGTTGACTGCCTTTGGGGCATGGACCAGCAAAGGTATGTGGATGCCAAAAGGCCTGCTTTCTCACTATTCCAATCCCGTTATTGCTGCATTCCCCCAAAACAGTGAGCTGATTTATGATATTTTCACAATGAAACTCCAGCCTCACTTTCCACAGCCCACTGCTAGGAATTCAGCAATATGTTTAGAAAATGAGATCACACCATTCAGAGTCTGCACACATCTTACTCAGCAAGATGCTTGGGGTTGCTTATGGTTGCAGAGAGAGCCAAAAATGGGCATCGAATCATAGCCAGCAAATGTTCCCAAACTTCTGCTCCAATTTCACCTCCAAGACAATGGACCTGGGGGGAAAATAGGCTGAATGTAATATGATGTGGCTACACATTTTTCTCTTTAGAACATCACACTATCATTTTTTTCTATAGCAAACACCCAGATTTTACCCAAAAGCATTTTCTTCATAAATCAATGTCTCTGGCATTATTATCAGGTTGATATCACCTTGTATCTCACTTTGACATCTCCGTATTTGTGTTCCCAGTTGGCACATAAATAAAAGGATCTACTTGCTGACTCAAATAAGAACACAAGAAAATATATTTAGAGACACTACTGCAGTTGAAACAGAGCCTGTCCCTTCCGCTTGGTGTCAAACTGGTCCTTTCTCAATTATGTCCTACACTGCACTCCATCCTCTTAATGTAGCAAATCTCTCTGGGAGATTCAGACATGGATGACAAAGTAAACCCCACTTGACCTGCAAATGTAGAGAGATGGAGGAATACTTGACCTGAACTCCGGAGAGGGAAGAGATAGAAGAGAGAGGTGGGGCTATGGGAGAGGCCAGAGGACTAAAGGAGGGGGGTGGCTCCTGGAGGGAGAGGAAGGATGTGAAGAGGCAGACACAGAAGGGACTGAGGAGTGGAGTCACATGGTGACCAGAGAGAGTATATCAGAGGAAACCAGCCTGAATGTTGGGTTTTGACGGCCACCCTACACCATGGGGCTCCTGACCAAGATGTCCTGAGAGCCAACAGGTTGAGCATAGTTAGGGACATCAGCAAGTCTCCAGAAAGAGTTTTGGGAGAGAAGACCCCAAGCAAAAGGGACAGGTCCCTGGTAAGGATCCAAGAGTTTAGGGCATTGTCTAGGTCAACCAGTTATGAAGGAGATTGATGGGATGCCTGAGGAAGATGTTGGAGCATGGTGCACAGTCCCCATTCCATTGAAAAGGCAGACTGGGAAAGTTCGGAGAAGATGGGAGTCAGGAGTGACTCATCAGGGGTGCTAGGAAATTCCTGAAGGAAAGGGGTGGAGGAGTTAGGCGTGGGAACCCTAATGGCATCTCCAAGTTAAGGGTTCCAAGGTAGGGACCGGTGGGTTTTTTTGTTGATGCTGGTTAAACGGTTCCCATTAAAGTTTGTTCTTGGAGCAACATTCACATCCAGCAGGCTCCCCAGGATGGAATAACCAAGGTGCACTATGCCTAGCCCTGCCCTGGACTGGGGTGGAGCCACATACACTCATGGTCCTATTGAAATAACTATCGAGTTTATCACATGGAGGTCCTTCCGTGTGTTAAACATCATCATTACATACCCCAAACGTCAGGGAAGCGCCTGTGGCACTACAGAAGATGAATTGCAGCTCCCGCTCGGTTCCCATCATGCAATCGTAACAAGGGGAGCCTCCTGGAGCCCTTTTCTTATTAACGATTTATCCCATTAATAAGCAAAGAGCTCCAGGAGGCTCCCCGGGTTGGATTGCATGATGGGAACCGAGCAGGTTGGACTGCAATTCCACTTCCGTAGCATCATGGGGATCACACCCATGACGATTTTGTGACATTTTGGGTACATATAGATGACGTTTAGCACACGGAAGGATCTCTGTGTGATAAACTCCAATGTTTCCTCATCTGCAGACATACAACGCCCCATTTTTGGTTCTGAGTCATGCTAAGGTTTGAAAGAACAGGATTTTAAATAGAAAGAGACACTGGGTAACAATGAATATTTCATTAATTGTGTTATATATAATGAAAATATACCTCATCAAATATAACATATTTTATCCTTTTGGCCCACTCTTGGCGACGAGGTGACAGAAGTAAGATTTCTAAACACTGAGGTACTGTTACCAATATCTGAAACAAAATGTAGGTGGATAGTTAGGAAACATGCTGCTAATAAGAGTCAGGAGCCATGGTTACAGCAGGGAAGGTTTGTCACTGTCCCTAAAATGGTACGGAATCCACAGATCTACTCAATCTGCCCCACAAAGAATTTTAGGACTGAATGTCCCTTTAATTGTTCCCCCTTACTATGTCCGCCCTTTGGAGAAACTGAAAATAAGGGGGATTGTGACTAATATTCAAAGACCCACAGAGTGCTCCTCAAGACTGTGCAGATCCATCTGCACTTCACTTTAACCCTCATGTTTTCCTTGTGAAGGCTTGACTGAGCTGTGCAGCCTCCAGTAGCACTCCTCTAGGTCAGGGGTAGGCAACCTTTTTGAGCCGGGGGCCGGGTTGCTGTCCCTCAGACAACTGGGGGGCCGAAGCCAAATAAATAAATAAATAAACAAACAAACAAATAAATATTTTTTAAAAAATAAATAAACCAGGACAAATGTACGACAAAATTTTCAAATGGAGGGCACATTTTTTAAAATGGAGGACACGTAAAAAAATTGCTGATTTTTTAAAAAAAATGTTAATATAAATGCATGTTTTGGAGGCTTCTATAGACAACTGCCCCCCTTGCCCGCCACTTGTTCCCCTTGCCTGCCGCTTGCCCCCCCTTGCCCGCCTCCTCCTGATAGGCCAAAGGCTCTGGCGGCAATCGGCGGCAGGACCAGGCGGGGGCCGGTCCCAAGGCCTTGCCGGGCCGCATCCGGCCCGCCGGCCGCAGGTTGCCTACCCCTGCTCTAGGTGGTGACACTCAGTGCTTTGTATCAAATGAGGAAGATAGGGACTAGGCAAACCTGTCTTTGACAAAGCTGGTATTCCTATACATGCATGGCTCAACTAGAATTGTATGTGCCCCAAATCCTTCCTGATCAAAGAAGAGGTGTGGCACCACCAAAGCAGTGGTGGTACCTGCCCTCTGTTCCATAGAGATCCAAGACTAGGAAAAATGTAGAATGTAATCTGACACATGCAAGGGTCCAACACTCCCCATAAATGTTCCCCAGTCATAGGTTATACAGTGGATCCTTGTTATACGCTGGGGTTTGGTTCCAAGATCCCCCGTGTATAACAAAATCTGTGTATGCTCAAGTCCCATTAAGTATAATGACATAGCAAAATGGTGTCCCTAATAAAAAATGGAACATCAACGTAAATTTATACTTTTTTGGAACATTTTCAAACCGTGTATGCTTAAATCCATGTATAAAAAATCCGTGTATAAGAAAGGCCGACTGTACAACTGTATTCCATAGTTGCTATACTGGAAATATTTTATGGGACAAAACCCTACTGAATACAATGAGATTCCTTTATAGGAATATATACATATCATTGCTCTGTAACACTAATGTGAATTTATCAATTTCATGAAAAAGAGCTTCATAATGAGAAAAGGGTTAACTCTGAAAATACCATCAGTATGTTACTTTCAGTATCTTTTAGTATTCCTTCCTTTCTTGCTTATTCCAATTCAAAATTTTAAAAAGTCATTACTCATCACTATTTTACCTACATAATTTTATTATTCTTTCCTTCTTCTAGTTCAAAATTTTAAAAAGCCTTTACCCACAATGTACCCTGTTTAACAGTAGAATCCTATATACTGTCTCCTTAGAAATAGTTCCATTACATTAATTCAAAGTTTGTTGTTGTTTTGTGCCTTCAAGTCATTTCTGACTTATGGCAACTCTAAGGCGAACCTATCACAGGGTATTTGCTGTAGAGATTTTTTCAAGATTTGTTTGTCAAATCTTGAGGAGGTTTGTCTTTGCCTTCCCTCTGAGGCTGAGAGAGCAAAATCAACAATCACCATCTACCTCTTACCTGAGAGTTCAAAGCATCATGGCGATAGTCTCGTGTAAAAACACCACATATTGTAAGACCAGGTGGCATTACTTTATTAAATCGATTGTAAATGGTTGCCCATACTTGATTTACAAGAGCCTACATTCAGGACAAATAGCATATTAACAACATAAATTTAAAATGTAGGTTGCCAAACAAAAATTGTACATGTTCTTTTCTTTCATGGACCAGTCTACTAAACAAGAGGGTAATACATTAACTTCTAAAATCTTCAAAAGAAAAGCATTTTATACATCCTTGGAAATGAATAAAAAAATGAACACAACACACATGTACTATGTGCATCTGTAATATATATATAGAAGAAACACACCTACATCTTTAAATTATTAATAGACAATGTAAAGCAAATCAATCCAAACGATTTTAGTTTTTTAATCCAGTTATGTCACATGAGCAGTAGGGATGCAATCCTTGATTAATTTTGTTCTTGAAAGATGCAATGAGTAATTTTAGAAATTTTCTACATGCTGCAAGAAAGTCTTTAAAAATGAAAGTTCTGAAAGTTTTGGAAACTGTTCACAGTTAGAGACTTATTCTGCACATTTGTCTTTTTGTATTGTATTTTTGCATAGAAAAATTCTAGGTTCAAATGACAGAGTGTCATGGTGTCTCTTAGAAGCTCTGCTAAGGGACTCGGTGTCTGATGTGGGGCTGGTTGGTTTGAGAAATCACAAACTAACTGAAACCATTCCCCTGGCATGGAAAGCTTAAAGGATCATCTCCAAAGGTCAGGTGCCTGTTCCTAGCATTCAAGATGACATAAGCCATTGTTGTCTTGCCACAGGTGGAATAGAGGAAATCAAGAAGAACCATCTCATTCCACTGCATTCTAGCCAAAATGGATTTTAATTCTTATCAGTAAACTTTCTACTTTAATCTATCTACTTTTAAGTAAGCTACTTTTAATTCTTACCAGTAAACCTTCTACTTATAACCATCACCATTAACACTTAAGAAACTTCCAGCACTGAAACTACTACATTTGGATCTGTGAGTATAACAGTTATCAATCTACATTGACTGAATCACTTCTCAAAGTGATTTTTAAAATAGATTTACAAAAATTAGCTAACAATAAACTGAAAAATGTTGAGAACATTTTTCAAGAATCAATTTGTTTTTGGTATAGGAGCCCTGGTGGTGCAGTGGTTTAATGTCTGTATTACAGCCACTCACTTACTGCAAGGTTGCAAGTTCAATACCAACCAAGGGTGCCAGCTCAACTCAGGATTGTATCCTTCCGAAGTCGCTAAATTGAGTACCCAGTTTGATGGTGGCAATTAGCTTAAACTTTGTAAACCACTTAGGGAGTGCTTAAGTGCACTGATAAGTGGCATAGAAATGTACTTGCTATTGCTATCAAGTTCTTTGTTCAAGAAAATGAACATTTTACCAAATACATTCTCTGATCAATATCAGATCACAACGATTTTATCAACTGCTAACAAAAGTTTTTTGAGTTGGAAATTAAATGAAGCCTTTTTTTACACAATGAAGAGCATTTTTCTATTTCTTGTGCAGAGAATGAATGTTCCCTGCACCAAATCTATGTGAATTTTGCACAAAATAAGGCCAAACTGTGAAGATCCTTGCTAGACCATGATTCTCCTTGTCAGGAGAATCATGCATTTCCTGCAATTTTTGAACACTTTCTAATTTTATACATCTACAATGAGACATAACATACAACTACAGGCAAATGTTCTATCTGGTTTATATTCTTAAACTGCAAAGCAACTTAATATGGGAATCAGTCACATTTTGAAATTTTAATTCAAGATTTTTCTTAGTTCTTATTATGTAATAAATAAATAAATAAGGATTTCGTTCTTATATGCCAGAGGCAACATGATAATATATTCTACCACAGTCATGTAATATGGCATAGAATTACTTCAAGAAAATTTTAAATATTACCAATGTAAAAGTTGCTTCTTACCTTTGTAGGTGCAACATACACAATTACACCATCATTACCATCTCTCAGAACTTTCTCCATACAGTAGTAAGAAGCATATGTCTTGCCTGATGACGTAGGAGCAACAATTACAGCAGACTCATTATTATCCACAATGTCAAGAAGCTCTCTCTATAGAGAAACAATGACGTGTATACATGTCCACATGCAAGGATCTTTATCTTCATCACACCACAATGATAAAAAGGTCAACTGCCATAAGATTCTCTGCTCTCATGTGAATACCTAAAGACCTACACTTTTTTGTCACCAGCACTGTGTTACACAAAATACAGGATAGCATCCTGTTCAGCAACTATGAGATCATAAACTGGACTTTAGATATTGTAACTGCTGGGTACTGACATTTGTAGTTATGAAGGACCAAATGTGATCCCCAGAAACCTAACTTTGGGCTAAAACAGATGGCACAAAAAGGGTGGATTGGGGCCTGGGGCCATGGCAATCACATGCTGCAGCACCAATCTGCCCTGATGCCTGCCCAAATAAGAGCGGAAAAGATCCACTCCTATTTGGGCCAGTAAAGGGCTGCCCTTCCACGGGCCCAGGACAGCTTCTGAGTGCGCCAATGGTGTACGGCATGTAAATGCCATGTCCCCTGAGTGAAGCCATCACTGTGTATTTGGACAGGGCAGCTTCTGGACATCTTGGGACTGTGTGGTTTATAAACTCCCAGGCCACCCAGAAGGCTTTACTGGGCTATTTCGGCCCTTTGCAAATTTGCAGTGCCCTACTGGAACATTTCCAAGGCATTGCAAATCAGATCACTGGGAAATGACTTCTGCAGTGTTCTCCCAATCAGAGGGCACATTCAGACAAGAAATTGTGATAGGATCTCAAGGGGTCTCTCCAGCTGCCTATTCTCAATGCACTGTGACCTGGGAGAGTACTGCATTGTCCAGTGCCCTGATCTGGAAAGGCCAAGCTACAAAGATAGGTTTGAGGAAGTTAGACCACCACATGAAGCTCTGCCATTTTAATTGTGTTGATGATGAAGGCCACAATGTGTTTTATCCCCACAAAGAGCATTTTATTTTTGTGCAAATGTTTTTGTGTTATCTTTAGTAATCTGTAGGTCTTCCAGCATGACTTCTGGCGGACTCTGACCAGAGCGTCACACTGGAGGACCTAGAGATTCTGAGAAAGAACATATTACTCAAATCTGCAAATAATCAAATCCACAAAAGTCAAAGCCACGAATGTATGACTGTATACTGAACTAAGCCATTTTAAAACCAGTCCTAGCTCTACAATACTTCCTTAGAGAGACTGGAGGGAAAGGGGTAATAAGGATGGGGTAGGAGAAGGAAGTCTAGGCTATTTGGATGCAGAACAACCATGGGGGACGGCCTTGCTAAATTAGCTCATTATTACTTACCTTGGGGAGGAAATTCACAGCAGCCATGAATCCTGATTTTTAAAATGACACAGGAACCAGAAAGGGCATTGTAAATCCTTGGTTTCTTTGTTCAAAATGGCCACCTCTTCTCAAATCTCAAAATGGCTACTGCATCATGAGCAGGTTCATGGGCTGTTTCTGAGATAGCTGCTTTTATGCCTGTTTGAAATAGCTGTTGGTGTTTCACAGCAGTCCAGGTGGCTCTGCTTAGGGAGTCCTTTGGGAGAGTTAAGTACTCTCAACTGATTGAAAAGAGGCAGCTGGAGAATTTAAAATAGCCTCTTCTGATTGTTCATCAGAACTAGCTAGGGCTGCTACATCCAAGATCTGTTAACTGGGGTCTTGAAGCAAACTCAATTATTTTCAGCCTCTTCAAGGTTGGAGGCAGAACTAAGACCAGCTTCTAAGGGGTTAATAGCCCCTTCTGTTAAATCAATTGAACAATTGATGACAATGGCTCCAAAACTACTTGAAAATAATTCAATAACAGAAGAATACATTATCAATACCTGCCATGTATCAGGAATAAAATGTTGCACTCTGGGATCAGGATCTTTTCTTTCTTCCCGTATAAGAAAATGGCCCATACACTGTAACTGAAACCGAGAAGATCCCATGCCAACAGAATACTCCATATGCTTCCTTTTAGGTTCTTTTCGTTCATCTTCTGAAACCTACAAAAATTTAGTGGTTTTGTTTCAGATGTTTAAAAATGTGTGGTTTTCACTGTCCAATGAGGGGGAAGGTGGTACATAAGGAGACACTTCCTTTTACCAGGGAGGATAATATAGCTAGTTTAATGCTTTATTTTTTAAAATTAATTTTTACATTCATTTACATCCATTGCTCCATTTGACCATATAACGATCAATTACATATCTTCCCCTACAGTCATTTCCTACCTCTACTCTTATAATCCTTTTATCAATAGTTTAATGGGCAAAACAGAGGGGCCGAAAGGGGCATCTTAGAGATCCACTCCTTTTGGGGGCGGAAAAAAGCCGCCATGCCCCCAAGCGAGCCCCAAGATGACTTAAAGGGGCCATCTGTTTTGCCCCCATGTCAGGGTTTTGAACTCATATGTAATCACATCCTTTCTTTATACAGTGGGCCCTTGTTATACGCTGGGGTTTGGTTCCAAGATCCCCCATGGATAACAAAATCCGTGGATGCTCAAGTCCCATTAAATATAATGACATAGCAAAATGATGTCCCTTATAAAAAATGGAAAATCAAGGTTTGATATTTGAAATTTATACTGTTTAAAAAACATTTTCAAACCATGGATGCTTGACTCCATGTATAAAAAATCCATGTATGAGAAGGGCCGACTATTTTCCTGATAATCTATGTAAGTGGAACTCAAACGTTTTACCCTTAGGGGACACCCCTCCTTACAGCTACATGCAGATGTTGCACACACACCCCACTCAACATGGTATATGAATTGAAATATTTTGTTTATTTAATGGGGATATTTTCATCGGAACATTCATGTATATTCATATTTTAACGTTTTATAAAGAAATAACATTGTTCAAATTAGAACAGTTTTACTGAAGTAAATTTAATACATTTTACACATAAAAAGTTTGGAAAGACAAGAAGGAGGAGAGATCATGGTCTTCACTGTTGAGCAACTCTTGTGGCCTCCCCAGGGGTCCCACCTATCATCTGAATACCACTGAACTATATCATTCTATACAATCTTAATTTATATACTTACAGCATGCACTTTTATCCTTATAGACTCACTTTTTAATAAGTACTATCTCTCTCTATCTATTTCTATCTATAAAGATCTATCTATCTATATCATATTTTGTAATGACTGCCATTTTCTCCCCTTCCTCTTTGTGATATAGTATCAACTCAATTCCATTGATCTTCAAATTTCTTCATTGTGTTTTCTTTAATGTAGTTAATTTGCCCATTTACATCATGTAGTTTTGTTAGCCAGTCATCAATGGTACATATATATTCCATATTCAAGTTTTTGCATATATTATTCTTGCAGCAGTTATCATATATAACATTATTTTTCTGTGTCTCACATCTATTTTCTTGTCAACCATATTTAATAAATATGTCTCCACTTTCATTTCAGTTTTAACTTTTAATATTTTTGTTATCAAGTTGTGAATCTGGACCAAAATACCTTGATATATTTTAAAGAAGTTACCAAGTTGTCAAATCCAAGGTCACAGAGACATTTGCCAATCAGGTGGAATTCAGACTCTTTCAATAAATCCAGATGCTCATAATTTGCAATCAATGAATGGATTCTTCTCATCACTTCAGCAGCTATATTTAAGTTCTTCTCAGTTTTACCTGTGGAGAGAGATACACAAACATATTCCCAGAATGATAATCAAATCTATTCAGAATTTGTAAGTACATTTGTCATTCATTTCATAAATGCCACTGCTGGTGTTGTTTAGCAGTTAGGTGTTGGACCAGAACTAGGGATTTTTGCATTCAAAATCCAGCCTTGAAGCTTGCTGAGTAATCTTGGACCAAACATTCTGTCTCAGGATGATCTACTTAACACAGTTATTATGAGAATATAAACTGGGAGAATGACCACATATGCCACCTTGATGAAAAGAATACAGATGTAACAAACAAGTAAAATTATGAATAGTATGTTTTTCAAGGATTTCTCAGAAGAAATAATTCTGGAAAAGCATAGAACTTATAAAACTTATCATGATGCTATAAAGCAACCCTTCTTGAAGAGATGCATCAACAATGCTTAGGCAGACTAGTCAGTTTCATATGTACAGTAGACATTCACATGCATAATGTTCAAAATGATGACCTTAAATTAGTCATATGTGGGAACAAAGGAGCAGCAAAAAAGGTGGCATGTCAACAGAGGGAATGAGAGCATCTACAATTAAGCAGAGTAAGGAGGCATTTATTGACCATGGCCATGAGTTTCAGTCCCTGCTTTTGTTATTATTTTCAAAGACAGGAATTTTAAGCATTTTGATAAATCAGGATCCAAAGGTGTCTGAATTATTATTAAGTGGTTCACAATTACAATAACTATAAAGAAAATACAGGTATAGTTTCTGAAATTTGGGCTGGACTTGCACTGCAGAAACAATCAAATGTGACAGTGCTTTAAGTGATGTAGCTCCATGCTATGGAATTCTGGATAGTTTATAACTATCATTCCCTGAATTGCACAGCATGGAGCCACAGCACACAAAGTGCTGTCACACTGGATTATTTCTGCAATGTGGATCCAGCCTATATCTATATATAACAATAGTCCAAAGACAGCCTCATGCATTCCCTTACCTTCTGTCCTGCAGTGTTCTTGCCATAAGCTGAAGCAAACATTCAGTGCTGCCAGTTCAGCACTACACTTCACAGATGCACTCAGACATTTTTTCAGAAAGTTTTCTAGATACTTAATCCCAGATGTCATATTCTCTTTAATTTTCATTTCAATTGACACTGAAAGAGTAGCCCATTGATGTTTTTCTTTATCTTCTTCTTCAGTTTTTTTTCTTTTTTTATTTTCCTCAATAATTATTTCTGCTTTGGTTTTCTATGAATAAAGGAGTAACAGAATGTCAATCCTATGACTCTGACTTTATGTAAGCTCCTTGAAGCTAAGGCTGAACAGATACAAGCTTCAATAACATTTAATTTATGGATGAAACAGGTGAGAAAGTGCAGAGAAGTCACTGGAAAAAAACCTAGCCTTGTTGATAGACCAGTGCTAGTACACAGATGGTCAGGAGAGAAGAGCAGACTGAAATGAGTATGTGAACATTGTAAGAATACAGCTGATAGGAATGGGCAAAGTGCAGGCCATAGACTGCAACTGACCTAAAGGACCATTTTTTTAAGGCCTCAGGGATCCAAAAATTGCTTGTATTTTGCACAGTTTTTTCTCCCAGAGCTGTTTTAGGGGCAGAAGCCATTCTTAAAGCAGGAAGTGAACAGCAAGTTTAAAAGGCCTCTCCCAGGGCTTAAATAGCTGGGGAGGGGGGCTAAAATTACAAGAATGCTTCACGTCCCTTATGGAGTATTTGGGGGCATTTGGGGGCAAAAAGTATATTTGCTGGGAGAGAGAGAACAATGGGGATTTGTGACTCTCGGGTGTGTGGGTGTGTGTGTGTGTAATAATACACTAATCTTCCATAGATACTCATCCCTGCTTTAAAATAGTCCCAGTCAAGGAAAATAAGCAAGGCTATACTCCCATTTCCAAAGCCACAGTATTTGAAGTCACAACCTATGGGGAGTGGAGAGGATGGGCTGCAGAGTACTTCTATGAAGCTGTTTAGCAGCGATCATGGGAAAAGAAGAGTTCATGTCTGACTGATGAATTTAGAAATAATGATATCACATAAACTGGTATAAACTGAACAGACAGAACTGGGTATATACATATAGTAGATAAGCCATGTTTGTGTATTATATGTACATATCTAGTTGTTCTATTTTATCTTAAGAAAAAGAGTAGTAGCCCTCAAGCTGTGATCTTCCAGATGTTTTACACTTCAATTTCCAGAATCCCTGATTAGTGGGCATGACTAATGTGCGTTTGGGAGTTGAAGACAAAAACCTCTGAAGTACGAGAAGGCTGAGAAACTCCAAGACTGTGGTAGTGCAGCCAGAGTTCATAAGGGTAGTTCATTGTTCCTATGGGAAAAGAATGAAGACAGGAGTAATGAAATCCTTTCCTGCTGAAGACTGCAATGTGTGTATGGCTTCCAGTCACCTGTTGACTTATGGTAACCCCATCAATTTTAGGCAAAGAATATTCTATGGTGGTTTTGCCAGTTCCTTTCTCTGACATGTAGCCCACAGCACCTGGCAGTCTCCCATTCAAGTACTACTAGCCAAGGCTGACTCTGCTTAGCTACTAAAATCAGATGGGATCTGGTGCCTTTAAGTTTTCAGACCTTGAGGACTGCAATGCCTTGCTTAAAATTTGCCAGACTATACATTCCCACAGTGAGGCATAACCAGAAACAAAGATGGGAAGACCCAGAGTTAGAATGGATAGGACACTTATATTTGTTCAGTTTCCTATTGAATAAGGGGGGAAATATGCATCCAGACATTTTCCAATCTGTGTACGGTTCCTTTCATCTACTGTGTAACTGAGGAGAAAGCACAATTGAGGAAATGGTATAAACAGGCCATATAGTGGAGGGATAGTCTAAGAAAAGTCCAGAGGTCCATTAGTTTACAAAAGATGATCCAAGATTATTTTCAAGGTGACTAATACTAATTCAGAATATTATGAATGTCACTGAAATAGTAAAGATATATTCTCCCAAACAGGTGGATATAAAATGATTTAGTACAGGACTGCTAGTGGAGGATTCTGGAAGTTATAGCTCAAAAAGTAATTCTTCCAACTTGTCTTTCAGATTATGAATGCCCCAGAATTGTCTGCTGGATGCACAGAATGGCATGAGTTTGTGTTGTTCAAACCATATCAAGCATACTGGGCTGCAGCCAGGATGCAGGATAGATGTGGGGATTATTGCATGCTAAATCACCACCTAATCGCCACCCACCATCAGCCTGAGTCCAAGCCGGGTCCCAGCCACACTTTGCCAACACTTTTTCTAAGTTGGAAGCTTTCTGGCTTCGAAAAAGTATTGGCCAAGCATGGCTGGGATCCGGGCTGATGGCAGGAGGCGATTAGGCAGCAATTTAGCATGCAGTAAACCCTGCCTCCATCCCACATCCCAGCTGTTCATGTGATAAGCTCCATCCTTTAGTTAATAAGAGAGCAGTCTAAATAAGTATAGGTTTATTAAGAAATGAAAAGGATTGTGAGAATTGCTAAACTGCCTAATTGAAAACAAAATATATCTTGTGGCTCTTACTTGGACTTTCTTGCTTTTTTTGCCATCAGTATAAGCCTTCTTTGGAGGATCTGCTTGAGCAACAATTGTTTTTGACAGGTCACCTTCTAGGGATTCTCCATAAAATCGTAGATAAGCTTGCAGTTTTTGTTGCTGTCGTAGAGCTTTTGGGCTTTTGGATGTTTCATCTAAACACATTAATAGGTATGATCACATTAGGAATTAGACCAATGAAATGCTTACCTTCTTTGTGGTTTCAAGTCACCATCACCTGCTCCTGCAATTCTGCTACTTGTGCTCTGCCTATTATTCTCCTGATACAATTCTTCATGGCTACCCAGATTGACAGCTGTCTCAGTTTATCCCCTGAATGCAGAGAAATAAATCCTTTTCTTTTTTCTTGCCACACTGTGCCTACTATGCAAAGCAAAGTGAGTGTCTCTCTGTTTTTACCTAGGATTTTATTCTATATAGCCATAGATTCATTTGCCAGGCTGTGTTTGGTAGCACCATCTGGCTGCATCACCAGTTTGGAAGCAAGTGGAGTCAAGAAAGCATTATCAGGAAATTCTTGCTGATAAAGAGGATGATAGTAAGCAACCCTACAGAAACCACAGTAACAATCATATCCATGATGATGAGATGATGTCATATAGTTTATGAGTACTGAAGATCCTTCCTTTCATTCCCAGAAACCTTTGTTTTCACAAGGGATGGAGTGGGGCCTTAGTAGAATCCCTTCCAACAAAACCATTCCTGTGACTAGAAAAAGTGGAGAAAACTGATTCAGGCAGCAAATGCAAGAAAGTAGCAATAGCAGACATTTACTCCCTCATCTTCTACTTTTTGGCTGGCCTTTGGCCAACCTACACCCTCTATTTTGACCTCAGATACAAGGGTGGATGCTATTTCATTGGTAATAATTAATGAAGATACAACTGCAAGTTTATGCAGCTTGGAAAACTGAAAATCAACTGAAATCAGAAGACACTATGTTCTCTCCTGCTTCAGACCAACCCCATCCACAAGAGGAAAACCTGTGCTTATCATTCATAAGACAGCAGAAGTGGGGGAAAGTGTTGCCCCAGGCTCAGCTCACAAAGTTTTGAAAACATTTTTATTCCCATACACCACAACACTCCCAAGAGTGTGGAATAATTTCCTATCTTTTTGGAACCACTAGGCCTAGTAGAGGGCTGTCTCTAAAAGAAAGTTATGTGGAAGTTGACTCTTGGCAAACAGATGTGGCCCTCCAAGGTCCTCTGTGGGCCAATGTGGCTTGTTATCTAACACCTGACAGTTGCCCACACCTGCTTTACAGATTTCTTGAAACCAGGGGTGTTCATTTTGAAAATATAACTTAAGCCTCACAAAAGAGTATTTCCGCAAGCAGTTCTTCCCCTCAACATGGCATATTGATTCCATCAATACCAACCCATGGATAAATTAATTCTGTGTGAGCACTGAAACTGACAAGGCTCTTAACTGAACCAGCTGATTTTATATTATTCTTTTACCTGCATGTGTTCTGTCATAATCATCACTAAGGGGCTTTCCTGAATGCCAGTGCTGAAGTTCATCAAAATCTTTCTGTTTCTTAAGTGAGATAACCACAGGATCATCACTAAAAATAAAAGGAATATTTTTGTGTTGTAATGTTTAAAAATGTGAAATGATACATTTTTTGAAAGAGCTTTTGTCCACCCAGGCTACACTACATGGATTGCTAATCACTGGTTTGGTATGAAATGCAGAAATTGTCATATCATTTGTGTAATTCTAAAATCTTGTGTATCTAATAATTTAGAGTGTGTGCTGAGTTTTCATGCAGTAAACAGAAAATTCATTGACATGAGGCTAAGCGTTTACTGGAGAAATAACACAGAAACATTTCACCACTTGGTGAGATCTTTTCCTTATTTACTGACAAAATGGTCTGTAATGTGGGCATCTTAGGAGAGCAATTCCCTGTAACATACATTCCACCCCAAGGAGGAGGCATTGTTGAGTTTGAATATAGAGATCAAACATCCCTAAGAGAAGAATCCTATATTCCTTTCAAGACAGATGGAGGAGAAGTGATGGGTGTTGCAGATGTCCTGTGCTATTAGAAGAGAGGGGAATCAGCGGTTGAAGGTTCTTCTAGGAAGACAGTAGAGTTTTCCTTTGCTAGGTTTTCTTGCTCTACCTATATGGGACCAGAATCCTTGCCTCCTTTGTCACCTCAACATGTTCCCAAACAAAGTTGGAAATTTTGCCAGCCTCCAAATGGGTGCAGTTAATAACTCTGGAAAAATGGTGGACTAGAGTTTGGAATGAATGGTTACTTGAAACATCATCAATTCTTGTAATGAACAAAACAAAATCACATTCCTTTTATGAGGACTAGTCAACACTTATTGATTATCAGGAATTGCTGACTTATGGAGGGACACTTTCAGCTTGAACCTGACCCCATCATGAAAAGTTCCCTCAGTGAACTTTTGTGTCAATGCTAATAGTACAGCACATGCAAATAACTACCCTAATGGAATTGCCTGTTGAATGTCTCTTATATCTATTTTTCTGTTAACTCATATGATAAGCTGGTTTGAACATTTTCTTCTTGTTGTTGATTTAATATTTTTTGTGAAACTGATCTTGTCCCTCTGTCATCAGTAAGACTGTTTTGTTAGGACACGTGCCTTGAAATACACAAGATTTTACTGTTGCAGTATAGAGCAACTGCTCTGCTGGTATGAATAGGGATAGTTTGAGGTTTGTATCAATATATTATGATTTACTGAGAACAAGATTATTCCAACATTAAAGTATAAACTGTGGCCATGTCTACAAGCACTGTCCCCATTGTCAACCATGCATTACATCAGCCACTCACTTGGCAACTAAAAGCAGAGCTTAGAACTTATTCTTTCTGATTAAAAGTTCCAGAATTGATTACTCAGAATAGAATGGTCATACTGGCTGGGAATTCTGGAAATAGTAATCCAAAAAAGTAACTTTTCCACGCTCTTAACTGTGACAGTGTTGCTCCATGCAAGGAGGGCATCCTTGTAAATCAAGACAGAACAGGATTCCAGCAATCAAATTAAAGTAGTCACCTCGGGTACATTAATTCGTTCCGCCGCGGCGTTCGTAACCGATACATTGCAACCCGAAAAGGCTTTTCCGAAGCGCGGCTAGCGGCTGGAAAGCCGCTAGCCGCGCTTCGCATTTGAATTTCACGCCGATATTTTTTTCGTAACCACGAAAAAAATACGTAACCCGGACAGTTTTTTCCAAGTAACTAACTTTTTCGTATCCCGGAATTCGTAACGCGATCAATTCGTATCCCGGGGTACCACTGTAAATCCTGGGAAATCACAAAGAAATGGAATGGGTGTATAGATGGCCTACATGGCTTCTCCCCATGGTCATCAATGTGAGGCTGGAAGGGCTAACCCACATGGTCCTACACACACATCTCAATTATACAGTGCTGCCAACTCTGCAACAACCATTCCTTTTATGACCATACAGCTTGATTGCTGGCTACTTGTCTTCTTTATGAACTTCTAATGCTGGAATGGGCAGAGTGCTGCCCCTACCCCAGAGCCAGGTTCACTCCACCATGCCAACATTAAACATTATAAGGGATGGGAACACCATTAGGAAGATACACTGCTAAGGTATTTACAAAGGAATAGGGTAGGATCCAGAGCAAGCAAATCAGCATTAAGTCTTACTGAAATCAAAAACTACTTAGCTGAGATTTAACCTCAGTCTCAATGCATCAGTGGGAACTAAGGGGACACACAGATGGGCAGGAAAAAGCAGCTCCAACACATTTTCCAGAAGCAAGTCAAGGGACCGTTCCACTTGTGATTTACACGTTTACAATAACGTTTTAAATAACACCGATTCAAAATAATCCTGGTCTTATCACGCTTTTTTTTTCTTCGTTCTCATTTACCAACTAATTCGCTTTAAGTGATCCGCTTGCGTTCCTATTCAAATAAAACAGTGTATATATAAACCGGTTTTAGCCTTATTCGTTCCCACTCACCATTTTGGGGCTGTCAATCAAAGCAACGTCATCAAAACGTCACTTTTAAATTTCGCGTTTTTTTTATAAAGAGCCAATGAGGAGGCACTTAAAGTGCGGCGGGAAAGGGAAGGAGGATAAGATGTGAGGAAAGGGAGAATAGCCTTCCTTCTCAAACAAAGAGCAGGCTTGCATTTTTTTTCCTTCTGTCTCCTGGGGGGAGGACAGGACAGAAGGTTTTGGGTTACTCCTCGGCTCTGCAGGCTGTGTGTGTTTAGGAGGGAAAGGAGGGGTAGCTTTGCCCACAGCTGGGAGCCAGCGCTTGCAGGGTGAATTCTGAAGACAGATTTTTTTTTTCCTTCCTTTTTCCTCCCTCTCTGGCCTTCCCTCGAAGGAAGGGGAGTCCTGCAATATCCTTGGGGAAGGATGGTTGAGGGGAGAGAGAAACTGCCTCCCCAAAGCACTTCTGCTAGGCTGCTGCCTTTGAAAAAAGACCCCAGAGAGGCTGGCGGAGGCTGCTTGCTTAGGGAAAGCTCCTTCCAGAGGAACTATGATGGGTTTTGCAGGACAGATCCCGCTTCATGGCTCTATAGACAGCCCAGGGAGGGAGCACCTTCCCCTCCATTACAAATGGTGTTCATGATACACACACACACACACACCACACACACACACACACAGGTTTCCTTATCTCCCCCGAGATTGCTGTGCACAACCCTATCCTTGAGTGGCACGGATGCTGAAGAGATTAAGCGCCTGTAAACCATTAAAATAAAATAAAATTAAAAAAATCCTTATCTCTATTGAAAGACCGCAGCAGAAAAAAGGGGTGAGGGAAGCAAAAGATGGCGTATGGCCACGACGGATGGGGACAGAAAGGCCGATCCCCCAAGCCGGCCCATCGCTCCGCTCCTCCATCCAGCTAACCCGATTTCAGAGGCTGATCGTTCCCATTTAAAAACCTGATTCCTATCCCGAACAAGGAAAAAATAGAAGGTTCGACCCTTCTATTTTTTAACGCGGGTTATACGCCTTTAACGCGGTTTAAAAAACCAACCAAAATGAATCGATTTCAAATGGGACGCATGCGGGGTGATCTAGAACCGTTCAGGTTTAAATCGGGTTCAAATGGCATGCTACTTTCTGAATTCGCTTCGTAACCCGTGTTATACCCCAGTGGAAACGGCCCCAAAACCCCACTGTCTCCGCAGTCCACCCCAAGGCTGTTTGAATGCACAAGGCCAGACCACATGGTACAGTGTCAAGCTGTGTGCTGGGTAATTATTTTGTCACCTCCCCACCATGCATGTGGACCATCACACAAATACACCACTAGCAACTATCCGCTGCCTAGATGCACACGGCAATCCTCCACTGGGACAGGACATTAGAGCATTGGTGTGCCCAGTAAAACACTGGCAAAGCACAGTCATGACCAGCCCTACATTCCCCTTTCACTCCCTTTCATCCCATGCTCCATCTTGGACTGCCTGGTTTGTGGACGTCGTACTTATATCCATTGGAGATGTCACACTTTCACTTTTTTGTACTGCTGCCTAAACTGCTTGGAGACACCAGCTTCATCCTTTTTTAAAGTGAACTGGCACCAATGCATTCATATATATCTTTAGAATTAGGGTTAGGATGGACCACTCTTTTAGAACCACTCTTGTGTCAGGTCATTTATATGTAAGGCTGAATATCCCAGTTTCTCTTTGCCCCAGAGTGAGGTTTCAATCTGGTTCCTGCCCACTTAGGAGGTGTGCATTATCTAAAAGCTTTGCCTTCAGAGCAGATGGAAACTGCTTTATTTGGCAGAGTTTAAAAATGACAGCCACAATTTGACATTTTACTTTCACTAACAATTTATGTTTCTGGCACAATGAAGCTATTTTAAACATTAACCTGGCCCTTTTTGCAATCTCAAGAGTCAAAGGAAATAAAAGAGATGCATACCTTTTCAAAAATGGCAAATCAGTTAAAATATCCCCAGTAAATTCATTCACTATGGCATTCTCCATTGGGACAAGTCCTGGTTTAGGAAATGCCAGCTTGGATGCACTATCTTTACCAAAAATAAAACAATTATTAATTACTTTTAAAACCTTTTGGCACATCTTATTCTGACATAGTGGATTGTTTCTCATTATGAGTTCATCCATATTTATTCATATTTATAAATGTACATTTTTGTTAGCAGAAAAGATCTTTTAATATTATACATACCTAACATGGCATCTAAATGCACCAAGAATTGAACTTTTAGGATACAATCCTAATCCTATGCCTACATCTAGGACTAATCCTCATTGAACAAATAAAAGATACTTGCAATTAACCCAGGAAAAGAACTAGTAAACGATACATTAGTTCAGCAATAAGTAATGTATTATTATGTGAAATTATGTTATCAATATAATACACAGTGGACCCTTGGTATCTGCTAGAATTTGGTTCCAGGAATGCCTTTGGTTACTAAAATCTGTGGATGCTCAAGTGAAATGATGTCCCATATATAAAAAAGCTAAATCAAGGTTTGCTTTTTGGAAATTATATATTTTTAAAAATATTTTCAAGCTGTGGATGCTTGAAGCCATGGATAAAGAATTTGTGGAAACAGAGAGGTGACTGTACTATCAATAAAAATGTTACATATAAAACATGTTTGCAATGGTCTTTGGACTGAGCAATAAACTATCTTATCAATACATATAAAACAATGCAAAATAATATCTGAAAGTTGTTACCTTTTCTACTAGGTGAACATTCCTTTTCAAGGAAACAGCAAGAAGTTGTCCGCAGTGGAAAAGGTGGTCCAGTATTATATGATTCAGATAATGCTGTGATATGTTTCCACAAAAGTTCATAGTCTTTACAAATTATTGTTCCTATATCCAAATCAAATCCTACAAAAATATGGTGTGAACATTAACATTCGAAAGAAATGTTGGCTGCAATTTGGATGCAGCCATCCACTACTGAAATCCCAGTTTGACAGCACTGCAACTGCCTTGGCTCAATGTATGTCTCCACTCTGGTGCTACAATGAATTACCATTCCTAGAATTCCATAGCATTCCATAGCATTGAGTTGTGGCAGTTAAAATAGTGTCAAATCAGATTATTTCTGCAGTACAGATGCAGCCTGTATTTTTTAAGCTTTAAGAAATAATACTGAACAATCTGTTCCATTAAGCTTAAAGACAACCTGACACAGAGAGTCAAATCCAGACATTCAGTGGAGATCCTTATCTGGGAATTCAGATCTCTGCTAAACATTTTAAAAATACTGGGGAGGTGTAGGGGAGACTTGCCCCTTTTCCATTTTGGATCAACAGTAGAGGTATTAGTGAACTGAAACAGCCATTTATTTACCAGCATGGTTGTCTAGATGTCTAGTATTTAAACTGGGCTATCTGGCACTACAGCCAACATATGTCTTATCATTTATAACAGTTTTGGAAAATCCTAGCCAACAACAATATATGACAACATATTGCAAATCAATGGCCCATAATAGATGACAATGTCGGTTTACACACCGCCATTTAGTACGTATTCTATACGTACTAGGGTTAGGAAGGGGCGGTGCTTCCGCAACCCCCTAACCCTAGTACGTATAGAATACATACAAGATGGCGGCGCCCTGTTCATACGGGCGCCGCCATCTTTATGTATCGGACGCTGTGCATCCGAACGTGTCGCGGTGCTAATGACGTCACAAGTGCGCCAGCGGCACCTCGCGACGTCATAAAGGCGCCGCAGAAAGAAGCTCCATTTTGGAGCTTCTTTTTTGCTCCGCGCGGTAGCCGCGTGGTGTGGCTGCTGCGGCTCCCTCACGGAGCAAATGGTGCCGGCGGGAGACCACCGCAAAACGGCAGTCTATAACCCACCAATGATATTGATATTTATATCACACCTTTTCCCCAGTTTGGAACTCAAGCCAACTTACAACAGATTTTAAAAATACAATTAAAAATCCATGAAATATAAACATTAAAAAGGCATGAAACTAACAAAAGATTAAAACCAGCTAAAAACCTAAACCATATAGATATATGTTAACCATTTATTAAACAGCAGTCATTAAGCCAGAATGGAAAATTACTAAAGTCCAAAACACATTGCAGAAATAACCCAGTTTGAGACCGCTTTAATTACCCTGGCTCAGTGATAGGGAATCATGGGAATTGTAGCTTATTGTGGTACCAGAGCTCTGTGACAGAGAATGCTAAATGTCTCATAAAACTACAGTTAAAGCGGTCTCAAACTGGATGATTTCTGCAGTGTGTTTTGGGCCTAAGTATGCACCATTTGTGTCCAGAGTAATGAGTTCTGTTCTCCTACACTGATATACCAATCTGCAATGAAACTGGTTCATTAGTTACACAAAAAAGTTCAACCCTGCCTCCTAGACCAAATAAGAGACTCATATAATTATGGCCTAATTATTAAGCACTGCTTTTCTTATCAATACTCCATGAAAAGCATGATTCCCATCATGAAAATCCTAGGACTAAATTTTAATTAAATGACTTAAGATGAATAACGCACCTGGGCCCTTTTCTACTTCATAATAAAATGCAATATTCTTCCACAAAAGATTATCACTTAAATCAGGCAGGGGAGAAAAATCCATTTTCCATGAAATCTGGGTGGTCAGATGTTTCAGAACAAAAAATTCACACAGTTTATGCTAAAAGAAGAAGAAAAAATCTCAGTAGAATATTCAATGCAGGAATCCTTTCATTCATCCATTCATACAGTGAAATATGCTAATCCAAAAAAAAAAAAAAAAAAGGAAAGGAAAGGAAAGGAAAGGAAAGGAAAGAAATATGTTCAGTTTCACTGGAGTTCAAATAGTTGTACAGTGGGCCCTCCTCATACGTGAGGGATCTGTTCCATCCCCCCTCACTTATGTGGAAAAACACATATGTTCAAAACCCACTGTTTCAATGAGGGAGCATTCCTGCATTCGGCGCAGCATGCGCACCATTGTATTCCAGCGGCTTAACCTTCCGCGAAAGGTTAAAGACGCATATAGAGCATTTGCGTATGGTGTGGGCATGCTGTACCCTGTGAGTACTGGGATAGTTGTATCCTGTGAGGGATTTTCTCCCCCTGAAAGGCCTAAACTCATCTTTATAGATGTAACAGTCCAAGTAATTTAAGTAATAGATCTAGACTCCCCCTCCTAATAATATCTGACTTGGTGCCAGTTATTAAGACCAGAGCTTGTAAAAGTTACTTTTTTGACTACGACTCCCAGAATCCTCACAGAATCCCCCATTATCATGGCCAGTGACTAGGATGGCCTGAGAATTCTAAGAACTGTACTTAAAATGAGTAATTTCCCCCAAGTTCTAAAACTTATTAGAAGTTCCAATCTGATCAACTGGAAAAGCTCACTGTCATCCTAGGGTCCTGCAACAACAGCTCCAAGAGTACAGTGGCATGTCTGGTTTATAAGTGAGAGTTCTCTGCATAGTTCTCCCAGACAGTGGCGTCCTAAGGTTGGTGTCACTTGATACAGTCTCTGATGGTGTCACACACACCCCATTCACCTCCTCCCATTTCACATCATACAGAATCCTTAGTAATGCTTTTTTTTTTTTGCACTAATGTTACTTGTAAATCATAATTCCCATATAACAATGAATAACAATGAATGTAATGCTAACAGTTGTGACATAAACAACTAGCAAAATTAAAACTATACCTTCAAATTACAATATCATATGCAAAACTGAAATGTATTTACATATACATAGTGAAGATTTGGAAAGACACAAAGGTTTAATGCAATTTCAACCTAATTTAAATTTAAACTTAAAGAATTCTCAAGCCCTGGCAAACAAACACTGTGAGACCTGAGGACTTGTCAGTGTCGGAGATAGGATTCAGCACAGCAGGAAGTATGTTCCACTCCCCCACCTCAAGTAAGCCATCAGAGAGGTTGCCTTTTCACTTTGTATTTCCTCACCCAGTTCAATATACACCCTGAGGAACTACCCAAGGAACAGCACACTGGATGCACAAAAATTGTCACAAAACTGGCACATGAAACAGAAGCCAACAGGAATATATGTAGATACTAGAAGTATTTGTTCCAATATCTACCTGCTGCATAAATCTTAGAGCTTCTTTCTTCCAGGAGACATCAATGAATCTAACCCGAGCTCGCTGCTCAAGGGGCAGATGGTGGAGAAAAAACCACACTGAGGCAATACATCTTCATTAGGTCTTCAGTTTCTTGCAGTGTTAATGCTGTGTTCATATATTTCTTTGCCCAAACAAACAAACAAATGAAATGAAAAACAATTCACATTCTGAAAACAGGCTTCATCTGGTTTTCCAATTTTCACATTTCATTTTGCATATGCAGACATGTGAAGCAAAACTGCATGAATGGAAAATGTATGTCTCCAGATACTGTTTGACTACAACTCCCATTATAGCTCTCTAACCTCTGTGCTGGCTACAGCTGATGTGAGATACAACTGAACAACATCTGGAGGGCCAGAAAGTCCCTCCCTCTTCTATAATGCTTAGTACCTTCAAAAATTGCTCTCATATTTTTATTTATTATGCCCCTGTTCTAGATGCATATGCTTTGGAAGTGAGCCACAATGATACCAATGAACAAACTTAAAACCTTAAGACATCATAATTAGCCATTTACATTTCCACTCAAAGAACTCTGAGACAGTAACAACTATTTCAAAATAGTAACTTTTATTTTTTGAAGTCAAGCAAAAACAAAATGAGCTTTATTTCATGCCTATCTACCAACAGCCACTCACAACAGGAAGACTCACAGCTCTTCCAAAATATCTAAGGGTTGGGTTTCCCAAAGGAGGCCTTCTTATACACAGGGTACTCAGACTGCTATTAAGTAATTAGGCAGGAGATGACAGTCCAATGAAGACTGACATTTTCAAAAGATTTAAGAAACAAAGGCTGGGTTTGCATGGGTCAGAATACACTCAATTGGCCTTGGTAATGTGTGTGAGGTGTGTGTTGGAGCCTTCATTGCAACACCAGATGGCTGTTTGCATGCACATCCCTTTATGCTGCCCAAAGCAGCAGCTGCCACACTCACTCCCAATGAGGCCAAAACTAAGTTCCCAGTCTTTCACATAGCTGGGTGCCTCATTCTGGCCTAGAGGGAGTGACACATGGTGGCAGATGCTGCACCAGATAACAGAGCAGGGTGGACATAAAACTGAACTGTATTTGTACTTAACAAATACTTGCCTGTGTTGTAGAGGTAGTTTTACTTTCTAGTACCTTGTTGTGCATTTCCAGGACCAGTGAGCAAGTGATAATACAGATGATGTACCGAAGATCTTCCATTTCTTTATCAAATTGGCTGAGTTTTTTATGAACCTGACATTTAAAATAGAGATTAGAAAAAAAATTCTTTCACATTCATTCCTTCATTCTAGTTATAGCTCTCTTTTCTGCCAATAAAGGGGACACATTTTCTGATGTTTTGCTTGATCTGGATGTCAATCTGGTACTGAAAACATTACAATGATTAGAAAAAAACCTGTATCTGCAGCATTTGCTGCTGTTTATTTGAGGCCACTCCCTGCTTATGTAAAAAGAAATCCAAACAATGAAAAAACCATGGCTGGTTTCTTTCTTTCTTTCTTTCTTTCTTTCTTTCTTTTAAACTCAGGCGCTGCTTGCAAAGGCTATGATACTCTGAGACAATAGCGTCCCTACCCCTGATATCACCTGGTACAGAGGGCTGCTGGAGGGGCTGCTGGGGATGGCCAGAAAGGCATGCTTGACACTACTTCACTCCGGTACCCCAGCCTTCTTATGAGCAAACCAGGGTGCCAGTACATAGGCAGGAGGATCTAGTGCCAGTCTCCTTCACTGTGGAGGTCGCTTCTGAGGTCAGAATGCTCCGGTTTCCCAGTCTAGCTATTTGGAGGCCCAGGGCCCAGAGTGATGGTAGAAGGGCTGAGCTTGGCCCTCCTTTGCTCCAGCGCCCCAGCCTCCTCATGAGTAGACCAGGATGCCGGAGCAAAGGTCTCCTTTGCTGCAATGCCTCAGTCTATTCATGAGAAGGTCGGGACACCAGAGCAAAGGCAGAAGGGTCCAGCGCAGCTCTCCTTCACTGCAGCATCCCAGTCTACTAATGAAAACACTGGGGCACAGCAGCAAAAGCAGAAGGGCCTGACCAGTTGTCACCTTTGCTCTGGGGTGTCACTTGGTGCGAACCGCCCCCCCCCCCCCCCCCCCGCCCAGTAATGCCAGTGATCTGAGGGTAGCCCAGAATATCCTGACCCTGCAGGTGCCTGACCTGTCTCTGTTGTCTGGCCCTCCATTCTTGCACGCACTGCATCCATTGCCGCCGCCTCCATAGGTTGGTGGCTTCCGAGATCAGAATGAAGCACCCAGCCTCGATCACATGGCTGGGTGCCTCGTTGTGACCTCAGAAGCTAGCCACATGTGGTCTTGGCAGAGGCTCCAGGCCACTATGCAGGATGCCACAATGGCATGGGAAGATCCAGAGTAACAGTTATATTTTTAAAAATATCACAAAGTGTGTTGTAGCCCATTTGTAGTGTAGAATGTGCCAGATGTTCTCTTGACTGCTCACGCCAGTTTGTGATGTGCCTTGTCCAAATTGGATAACACCAGAATGGAGGGGGAGGGGGTCTTTTGGCCATGCAGACAGGGCCTCAGTCATTTCCTCCACCTGACACCTCCATTGTTCCCCTTCCTTAGATGTTTTAAATTATATTGTTATATGTTATCAGGGACTTGTCCATTTTAAACATCTGTTATACTTAGGCCTGATACAGACAGCCAAAATAAAGCTGCTTCGAGTCACTTTGGAGGTATGGTGTTTCAATGATACATGTGTCCTAAGAGTCCAGAAGGTGCACCTTCAGACTTAAGAACTGGAGTGCAGCTTTGGTGCAGCTTCCAGACTCTTAGGGCGCATGCATCATTGCAACACCATACCTCCAAAGTGACTCGAAGCAGCTTTATTTTGGCTGTCCGTATAGGGCCTTACTGTATTTTCTGAGCTTGAACTACTGTATGATGGTAGTAAGTGACAGCAACTGTGGAATGCTATATAGATTATGGTTGAAAGTACACATTACCTTTGCTGTCAAAACCTCCAGATCTGGACAGTCATCAACAGAAAGGCTTGCTTTTGTACTCAATTCTTTCAAGTTCTTCATCAGTGTTTTATAGTAAAGCTTTACTGTTGCTTCACGCTAAAAGAAGAAGAAAAATCATGGACAAACACATGTTGCATGAAACAGCCAAAGTTAACATTTCTACATATTATCTAACTGATTTTCCACTGAGACAGTTTTCACCTCAGCTCTTTTTATGCATGAAAAAGTGGCTTTTGGGACTTTTTCTAACATGCTGAGGTCAAGGGAAGAGCTGAGTGGTCACTTGGTTCTTTCCTTCATGTCTGCATGTTAGACAAAGCCCTGAAAGTCTTTCCCTGTGTTCTACATGACTGAGAATCCCAATTCCACGATTCTTTGATTATGTGAAGGAATCTACACAACCTTAGTGTGGGGTTTTGTTTGTCTGTAAAGAATGTTTGAGTGGCTAAAAAATCTGCCTGCCATTAATCAGGTAGCAGATTTAAAAAACAAACAAAAAACAACTAGCTAGCATCCTGTTCAATATTTATGAAATCATAACATTGGATTTATAATCTCATAACTTTTGAGATTCACATTTATGGTCATTAATGACCAAACATGAACCCCAGAACCTAGCTTCTAAGCCAGGCAACACTCTAAAAAGATTCTGAGTTGTGCAAATCAGGCACTGGGAAATGATAACCATAGCACTCTCCTGATTTTGAGGCTCATATGCCACATGTTCATTTCTGAAAGCAATTTTTAAGCGTATGCTATACATACTTTATTGGAGGGGAGGGGGGATAGAGGTATTCTGGCAAATATAGGTTTGCCACACCTACAAGGTAATTGGGAGAAAAGAATGAAAAAAATGTTTGGACCCCTAGACTGCTTCTTGAATATATAAAATTCAACCACTTTTCTAAAGTGGGATAAATCTTGTCAGTGCATGGATGGGAAATAAGGCTTGAAAAAATGCCATGTAATAAACCTTTAACAGCATTCAGTAACAGTACTTGATGCAGTCATGCTGGCCATATGAACACCAGAGCAGTCCTTGGACAACGCTGGCTCTTCGGCTTAATAACAGAGATGAACACTGCTCCCTACAGTCGGTTACAACTAGACATTCAAGGGACTGCCTTTTACCTTTAATAAACCTTTATTTCCATGATGGATGTTTGGGATAAATATTTACAAAAATAAACACAATGTAGAGTAGTATCAGTGGGTAAAATTTAAGGATGTATTTGCCACTATTAGCTATCAGAGACACAATATTTTGGTGAATGTTCTTTCTTGCTTCTACAGAGAATTTTGCCAGAACACTTCTTTACTTAGTAAGCTTTGCAACATTTGACTCACTTACACATGGTATTACTCAGCAGCTGAGAATGGCAAGAAGATCAAAATGTTTTGAGCAAAATTTCATTAATACAATTTTTTAAAAAACACATTTGCATTAGTGATATTTAAAGAATACTTCCCTCACAACTTTCCCTCTAGTTATATTTAAAAGAAAAATCAACACAAACAACAGCTACTGAATAAGTGCAAAGTACAAATTGATTTCTTCACTGGTAAAAATAATGGGGGGAGGGGGGAGGTGTGGCCACACAGGAAATCTCTCATGATTGTTATCTGATTAAAAACCCTAAGCCATTTAGGGTTTGTTAACTTCCTTCCTTAACTTAGAATTTCTTTTCTGTCACTATTTACCTGCTTAAAAAAACTCTGGTGATAGTGTACACTGTGGATATGGTACCCATAAACCCTGAGAACATCTGATTCTTGACCAGAAGTAAGCACGACATTGATTCTGCTTGATAAAGTTTGAATAATGAACAAGTGGAGAAAATTGGTCTGCAATTGATCCAATCCTTCATCTGAGACTATTAAGAAATAGGGATAGTTCTCTTTCAAAAAATGCTGCCAGCTGTAGTCTAAGCAATTAGAAAATTCAGTATGTATTGGTATTTCAGTGTTCTTCTTTAGATGCATGATCAATGCTTGACGTAAAGAAACAAGATCAGGATTTTTGAAATATAGATATTCTGCATCCTGTAAGGAAAAAAAAGACGTAGCCACATTAGTCTGGATCAGTATACAAAGAGATATTGCAGCACTTTTGAGACTAACTGAAAGACAGAAGTTGGTAGCACAAGCTTTCAAAGATTTGAGCCTGCTTCCTTAGATGCATAGTATTCTCAAGTCTACGAAAGCTCATTCTACCTCTATCTTTCAGTTAGTCTCAAAGATGCTGCATGATCCCTTTGCATGCTGTATGGAAAAAAAGTCATGTTTATGGCTTCCAGACTGATTAAAATAACAGTAGCAATACACTGAAAGAAACATGTTCTTTTCTTAGAGTTGTGTTAATGATCAATCCTCATGTAGCTCTCTGCATGATGGAATCACTAAGGCAAATTAAAGTTGTTGTTGTTAACTCATGGCAACTCTGAGAATGAGACACCTCCAAGTCCCCTGTCCTTAACTATCCTTAGGATCCCATAGGCCCATGGCCATGAAATCCTTGATTGAGTCTATCCATTTGGTATGTGGTCTTCCCCTCTTTCTGCTGCCTTCCACCATTCTTAATATTAATACTCCATAAATAAATATGCACAACAAACACACTAGAACTAATTGATTCAGAAGCTAGAAAGGGGCAGCACTGGTTAGTACTAGGATTAGAGACCACCAGAGAATGCTGCTTTGATCTCAACCTCAAGCAGCAGCTAGCTCTTAGGTACAAAGGGGGAAAGCCAGCCATGTCCAGAGGCCCAGTACCAACTGTAAGACCCAGAAGGTAATGGACAGGAGAAGCCTGACACAGCAAAGCAATGAGACAAGCAAATATACTTGAAGTAAAGCTGGCAGATTCCCATTCTTAACCAGCAAGGGAGAATCCTATTGGGGCTCTATAATTATTCTGTCCTCTTCATTGGAAAAGAGACTCTCTTCCAAATTCCTCCAGGCTTATAAGGCAGAATAACATAAGATGGCAATACAAGATATTGGCTTGCAATTATTATAGTATATACATTACTGCAATATATACAGAGGTCTCTGAAAGAATGTTTGCATGACCATTTCAAAACAATCTGAAGGCCCCAAATCTGCTTAACATCTTCAATGAAATAGTCATCCTGTACATGCATTATTTTGTCTGAAGTTAAAGGATTAACAGAACAGTTCCATATTGGAGGAATATAGTTCACATAGAACTCTACTGGACAAGGCCCATTCTCATAGTAGAACTAAAATACAGTAGGCCCTTCATATCCGCGGACTTGCCATCTGCAGATTCCAGCATCCACGGATGGCAAGCCTGGGGGGGGCAGCAGAGGACGAGGAGCAAGAGGAGGAAGAGATGATGGCAGCAAGGAAGAGGAAAAGGAGGAGGCAGGAGAAAGAAGAGGATGGAGGAAGGAGGGGCAGAGGCAGAGGTGCCAAAGGGGGAGAGGAGGAGGAGGAAGAGGACAGAGACAGGTGAGGCCTTGGGCAAGACATACTCTCCCAGCCTCAGAGGAAGGCAAAGGCAAGCCCCCTTTAAACAAATTTTGCCAAGAAAATCCCACAATGGGCTCACTGCTTTAGGGCCGCCATAAGTCAGGAAAGCACCCAACAACAACAACAGCAAGAACAAAGGGTGTCATGACAGGACTTTGGCTCCTGGACTTTACTACCTTCCGCAGCTGGCGGATTCTTCTTCTTCTTCTCCCCCTTCTCTCCCTTCCCTCCCTTTTGCTTTTTTTCTCTCTCCCCAGCCATTCCCCATCTTCCCCCCTTCTTTGAGCAGTGGTTGCTCTTTCCTCTGGACAAGGTGCAAGCCAGTGACAGCAAGGGATGAATGTGAAACCGGGCTTAAAGTATGACAAGCCCATGGGGAGGGTCGGCAGAAGAGGAGAAGGGAGGAAGGGGAGGAAGAGGTGGCAGCAGTGTGGAGGAGGAGGAGATAGCCTCCTTTCACCCACCACGGTGAAGCAGAGAGGTAGGCTGCAGGTAGCCGAGGAGGACAATGGCACATTGCCCCCAAGAATGGTGCAGCTGCACCACCATTAAGGTCAATAAGACTTGAGCATCCATGGATTTTGGCATCAGCGGGGGGATCTGGAACGGATCCCCCACAGATACTGGGGGCCCACTGTAAAATAGTAACAGTGGTAATGTTATTCAGAAGGCAGCCATCATTGTACCTCCTTTCATTCCCACAACGCCCCACTGTGCTCTCTTAACTCCCCCTTAAAAATGACTCCCTGCCTTACTCTCTACTCAGCCTGCCTTTTAGTGTTTTTTTTTTAATTCCCCACTTTTTTCACATAATTGTGGAGCTCTGCTACCACAACTGAAGTCAAAACAAATCAAAAGGCATTGAGGAAAAAAATTGAAAGGTTCTAAAGGTTATCCAGAATAGCAAGGGGGAGGGAAAATAGTGGGAGTAGGGGACACTGACACCACATGACTTGCAATTGTGTAACTGCCTCAGGAGTGACATTTCACACCTTGGTACTTACACACTTGCCACATCATTGATGAGTTTCCATAGTCAATGAAAACAGATGGGTTGGGGACAGTGTATCTACAGGTGAGAGATAGTATTGTGCAATGACTATGTCCAATGCTTTTTCGCCCTGGTATAACTGCAGTTTAAAAGCCACATGCAGTAATGTCCATAGTAAATAATCACCTGCTTCTTACCTTAAAGAAAACAATGATATATTTTGCCCCTTTGCTTGTTAAATCCAGAAGAAAACGTTCAACTAAGTAGAAGAAGTGCAAGTTTTGTCCTCGCTGTAATGTTACTTCATTTGCACAAGTGATGAACAATGAATCACCATCAACCAGAAAAAACTCTGACTCGACATAGTCATTCAGCAAGCTGACATATCTGGCCAAAAAACACGGCATGTTAACAATGATATTTAGCAGGATTAATTAATTAAACAAATATAAATATAACAATGTAAGCAGTGATGTTGTTCAAAATAATTAGCAACCAATTCCTGTCCCCAATTTTTCCCCTGCAACTGCAGAGAATCCTATAATTCCCCTCCTCTGACCCTCTTCCCTCTCCATCCTCCTTGTATGTGCCAATCTCTTCCAGCTCCCACCTTTCACTACTCCTCCTGGGTTCCCAGCCTCTGTGTCTTTTACCAGTTTTAACAACCAGCAAACTGGCTGAATGACACCACTGAGAATAAGAATAAATAATGGCAATTTTATAAATACCCATTAGGGGCTTGCAGCTATACTAGCTCCCTTTTGAGTTAGATGTATTCAACAAGACAAATAAAGCAGAAACAGAGCCACAGACAGTAATCTCCATGCTTTTACCGCATGATGCAGTAAAACTTCAGTTCTCTTTCCATGGGATATGGTTCTAAAAGTCTGTGCTTTTCCAGCTGGAAAAAATCTGTTTGACAAAAGGCACGTATCTATAGCCATCTCCAATGGGAAAAGACTGGAAGACATCGTGTGGCAAGACAGAGAGTAAACTGCTACTCTCAGGCTCTGTTTCTGCTTTGTTTCCCCAGGTGATAAAACTAAAAGAATCACAATTTTCAAAATCCTTTCACAGACTTTGAGTTAATAGGAGAGTTTACTTTATAGCCCAGTAACTTGGGATATATTGGACACCACATTGCTGTTCCCCTTGTATTCAGCTTCTTGACGCAAAGTTGCCCACATTGACAACAGAACAGCTAATCTGGTGGTTGTTAGTGAGATAATCACATGTCTACTGTTGTGTTATAGGTGATCAATCACCAGTTTCAAGAAACATAGGCACAACAGGAGGACAAAGTCAAAGTTGCAAAAGTGAAGAAGTAAATTTTGTAAGAGAATGAAAATATAGGGACCTGCACAGAATCTATTAGCCTAACATACTTACTCAGCTTTTGGTATTTCATTTTGCAAAATTAAATCAGTAATTTCTTCCATGCATCTTTGTAGATCTGAAAAACAAAATGTAGGGATATCTTATTTCACATTACCTGTATTTTGTTATCAAAATCAGTATCTGGAGGAAAGCTGCAGAATTTCATACGAGTATGGATGCATTATACTATTTTTATCTCCTTTTCCCCAAGTTTTGAAGGGGATAGAAATATGAAAAAACCACTCCCTCAAAGGAAATCAAAGTTCTAGGAATGAAATCAAAATATGTCAAGTAACAAAGAGAGGAGAAAAAGAAGTCCATTATCTGTATCATAAAATAGATAAAGAAGGTTGCACTGACAAAGGTCCAAAAACACTGCAGAAACAAGCCAGTTTGAAACTACTTTTAACTGCCCCGCCTTAATGCTAGGGAATCCTGGGAACTGTAGTTTTGTGAGACATTTACCCTTTTCTGTCAGAGAGCTCTGGTGCCACAATAACTACAATACCCAGGATTCCCTAGCACTGAACCAAGGCAATTAAAGTGGACTCAAATGGGATTATTTCTGCAGTGTGTTTTGGATCCCAGTGTGTTTTGAATCCCAGTTTATTTGGCACAGGCTTTTGTAGATGGAGACCCACTTCAACCGTGGACACATCTGATGCATGCATTTCACATATTGGAAAAGTAAATATTTGAAATAACTTCCCCAAATCACTGAGGGGGATTCTAAGATTTGTAGTACAAATATATAACTTTTCCAGGCTCTGCTCAGAACTATGGCACCACATACAGTTCTGCTTCCAATGCTACAGCATTTCATAAGAAAACAAAATACAATGAAATTCAAAACCCACAAAACAGTGATATTGGGCTGTTGGGCATCTAAAAAAAGCACTGAATACATCATGCAAGCTTTTGAAGCCTCACTGGCCTCTTTGGCTGGTACCACACTGCAGAATTAATGCAGTTTTAACACTACTTTAGCAGTCATGGCTCTACTCTATGGAATCCTGGGATTTGTATTTTGTTGTGGCTCCAGAGCGGTCTGACAGAGAAGGCTAAATATCTCACAAAACTATAAATCCCAGAATTCCATAGCAGTGTAGATGCAGCCTTCATCAAGCAAAGATGTTAAAAATCATACAGAAGAAATGTTAGAGTCACAGGCCTACATTTTATCTCAAATGCTACTTCTGATGTCATTTGAGGTAGACTAGATTCCTCATCGCCACCATGGTCCTAAAGGCTGCTGGTTTCTCTTTTCTTTCTTGCATGCCAATACTTTGACTGAATGTTACCTTCTGCCCCGTTCCCCCTCACTGCTATCCTAGATCTCTCCACCATACGGTGGGTATACTGCCCAGTTTGGGGATCTGGGGCAAAGAACAGTAAAAGACACTGTCCTTTCCTACATGGCCAAGAAAAGGAGATTATCACACATGATTATCCCTCATGAGAAAGATGCATGTTTAATTATCAATGACAGATCTTACCACACTATCCTGTGGTTGGGCCATAGGTAGCCCATATACAACTTATATGCAACCTGGGTTTATCTGACGGCTTTTCAAGAATGGGGAAATCCTATAGTTGAAAAGCTATAGGACAAGCTCAGTTTGCATACAGGCTTCTTATGGCCCAACCACAGGAGAGTGTGATAAGATCTGTCATTGATGGTTAAACGTACCCGACTGGGGATAGCTGCGTGTGAGTCATGTGCAATAATCTCCAATATCTAGACCATTTTAGCTGACAACAGAAATAACATCTGACACAAAATGTAGGTCCATGACTTTAACATTGTCACTTTGTCTCCTGTATGATTTTAAAGATCTTTGCCTGATGAAGAAGCCAGTGGAATTTCAAAAGACTGTTATGTGTGTTGTGCTTTTTAGTGGGTCCAGTAATCGTATCATTGTATTGTGGAATTGAGATTTTGTTTTATTTTGCTGTTTGGCCAGCTCTGAATATATTTCACAGGAAAACAAGCTCTGAAGGGCTCTTCTCCACCAGCAGATTCATGACTGCTCCTTTTACTTCCTGTACTTCCCCCACCACCACCACCACCACAGGAAGCAATCTGGATTCTCACCACAGCGCAATACGCACTAGGAAAGTGGCAGCTGGGTATTTGACTGAGGTCCTAACCATCTGCCAACCTAGATATGAAGGTGAATTCAGTTTAGATTCCATGGACACTACTGGAGTGACACTAAAGTAAAATGGAATTGAGGAAGTAGCATCTTCTCCAAAGCAAAGCATGAGCAGTATGGACACAAACAAAAATCCGTAGTTACTTACCTCTTTCTTTAAAATCAGATTCACTTCTAACTTTTCTCTCTGATACTTGCTTTGTCTTCTTCTGCAGCTTGGAAGATTCTGAAGAGGCTTTTCCTTGTGTTTGGCTTGGTTTAGAAGCCATGGCTAGTTATATGATTTTTCTATACTGTGCTCATTAAAGTATGGGACATTACTCTTTCATACACCTTGAAATGACAAAGCACACATAGATATTACAGTAGTTTAAAATTTTGAATTTTCAAACACTTGGTGTTACAAACAAAGCACACATAGATATTAGTTTAAAATTTTGAATTTTCAAACACTTGGTGTTACAAACATTGCATCCAAAAATAGAGTAGCAGATAATCTGTCCAGAGAACTTTTCTTACTTGATTCTGCTATAAGCAAACAAACAAATGTCTTCTCAGCTCCACATTACCATACGAAAGGCCTTTTCTCAAATTCTGCAGATGGTAATCAGACACTGTAAAATCATCTGGGTAGATTCACCAAATGAATCAGTAAACTACCCATCTTCCCTTAACAGAATTTATGATGAGTGGGGAACTTATTCAGAATTAAAAATCTCTTATGGGCAAAGACTCTGTAAAAAACAAAAACAAAAAAAAAAAAGATCTGTGAAGCCATTCTGAGTCTTATTTATTTATTTAAAGACATTCCTATACCACTTTTCATTCCCAAATGGTTTACAGAACTATCAAAACCCACTAGGCCCATACCTGTACAATAAAACCAAGTACAGGTTGAGTCTCCCTTATCCAAAATGCTTGGAACCAGAGGTATTTTGGATTTCATGTTTGTTTGTTTTTGCATGTGTTTTTTTTTGTTTTGTTTTTTTATTTGCATGTATGTATATAATGAGATGTCTTGGAGATGGGAACCAGAGTCTAAAAGCAAAATTTGTTTATGTTCAATAGGAACCTTATGCACATAGACTGAAGGTAATTTTATACAATATTTTAAATAATTTTGTGCATGAAACAAAGTTTGTGTACTTTGAATCATCATAAAGCAAAGTGTCACTATGTCAGACACCCATGAAAAATATTTTGGATTTTGAAGTATTTTGGATTTTGGGATTCTAGATTCAGGAGACTCAATCTGTAATAAAAAATCACAGAAGAGCAATTTTAAAAAAACAATTTCAATTAAAAAAAATCTAGGGAGTGACAGATGAAGCTGGTAAAGGAGAAAATGTCCTGGAGAAACAAGTAAGTCCTCAAACAATAGTGGAATCACTGTGTGTTTTCAGTCTGCCTGATCTCAATGGATACTGAAATGAGTAGACTGTTGAACATGATTATTTCAACAATGGAGAAGGTCCTCCTCCACTTCAATAACTAAAAAATCTTCACAAGACCATGGTGGAGTAAGGATTATCATACAAGAAAAGAAAGTGGAAGTTCAGCCAGATAGTAGTGCCTTTCTATGTGCCTTACTGCATGACACTGTAGTTCATCTGCTCTGTAACCAACAGAGACAGTCATAAAGGCAAGTCTTGTGTTGAACAGATTTTTCTACCTAGAAAAAAGACTCATTTTTCAAACCATCTCCGATGGGAAGAGAACTGAAGCACTATAATGTCATGTGGTAAGACATGCAGAAAAGCGCTACAATCCAACTGAACTTCCACTTTCTTTGCTTATGTGATAGGTCTGTAAGCCACTGCAAGCAACTAGAATGGCTGTTGCCTCCAAATGGGCATTAATTGCATACAGTCCCACTACTATTTGTAAAAATGTCTCTGCTCCAGCAAAGCAAGAAAAAAATATCCTCAACTGAAATAATTACACCAACTTTAAAAAAAAAATCTGGTGTGTACTTTAGCTTTGGAGGCAAGGACTTTGTTATCACAAGGAAGGTCTGCCAGTAGACTTTAACCCAGTTGGCAATCCCTCCCATGTTGTCAATTATAAGCAAACAGATTTTGAATCATATGATTTCATACTTAAGTCTAAAGTCCAAAAAAGTAACTTGGTGATATTGATGGTGGCCAGAATCCTGTATGTCCTTTCATACAACATAAATGTGTATGCGTTTAATTACGGTAAGTAGCAGAGGCACCAAGAAACCCAGTTACTGAATTTTGAATGTGCATATCAGGGCACCAGCAAGTCCCCAATGTGCACAGGTGTTCACCACGAGCAAAGCGATGCAAATCAAGACCAATGAGGATCTGCTCTGTTACATAGTGAGAGCCAGCTACTTTACAATGAAACACTAAATATTCTATTCCAGAATAATTTCACTTTAAGAAATGAAAACAAGGGGAGTCCAGGGGCTTGGATTCTTCACAGATAAGCCTAATTGTTCCTCTTAGGTATCTATATACAAGTGTACTCTGTGTATACAGTTATAACAATAACTCTTTCTGTTCTGCACAGTTTCTTATAGTCTCCAAAGACCAAAGCTATCAGGAGTTCCTTCCACATTCAAGAATGTGTGTGACAGAACTACCATCTCAATAAAATTCAGTGGCCACTCAGAATGGTAATACATTGGATTTTGGCAATTTGGTGTCCAAGAAGCACTACAAATCATCCACAGCCTTCCAAAGCCCATTCAGAAATCCAGAGTATTCCCTTGATCAAGGCACTCATTCAGTGGCATTCTTTTTATTATAGTGGGCCCTTGGTATCCATGGAGGTTTGGTTCCAGGACACCCCCCCCCCGGATGTCAAAATCCATGGCTGCTTAAGTCATGTGTAGTAAAACAGTGTCCCTTATATAAAATGGCAAAAAATAAGATGTGCTTAGGGATTTTAAAATGTTTTTAATATTTTCAAACCTTGGATAGTTGAATCTGTTGATAAAGAACTGAATATATAGGATCAACTGTATGCTCCATTAAAAACTGCCAGCAATCTTCACATGTCTTTCAAGGGTGGGGAACCATTTCCCACAAATGGTAAAGATTACGTTAGGAGTAATTGTGATTCTTTTTCCTGATACAGTACTTCACACACACACACACACACACACAATTTCCAGCACTATCAGATCGTGGCGGCAAAAATAAAGAGTTCCGTGGCATCTTAAAACCTAATGTACTTTATTTGGCACAGGCTTTCGTAAATGGAAGCCCACTTCAACTGATGAAGTGGGCTGCAGTCCATGAAAGCTTATGGCAGATAAACCATGTTGGTTTTTAAAGTGCCACAAAACACAAGGAAAAGCATCAAGAGGTGACTGGAAATGTGAGGGAAAGAAAACAAATTTGTCGACTTTTCCTTCTGCAAATTTTCTCACTGTGTTTTTTTCCATCATGAGTGGTAAAACAAATCGGGGAGTATTTGCAGAAAGATGGGAGGAAAGAATTAAACAGCCCACCAGCTCAGGTTCATTTCCCCCCTTAAGATTCTGGTGTCTCTGGAATTAAACTGTTTTAAAAACAATCCTGGAAACAGAAAGGATTTGGGTCTGATCTTCAATGGTTGGGAGCTAATGAAAAAGACCAGGGGCCATTCCATGTCACAATTCACGCCTACTTCATTTCTAAACCTGAACTCTCAAACCTTACTTTTCCCCTTTCAACATTTGAGAGGCCAATACAGGACAGGCCCTCTGGCTTGAAGCGCCATTTACTTCCTTTCTGCCAAAGGAGGCACCCTGTGCATCCTCAGAGGCATCATCTCAAATCTCCTGTATCATCAGTACAAGGGCTGTCTTGGGTAAATTTGTGCCCTGAAGAGCAGGAGTTGATCCAGGTTAGGATCTAGGCTTTCAGGATCAGAGGGTCAGCCAGGATTGCTTCTCTTTGGGACCAAACCTGTCAGAGAATTACAGTGCATGGTGTTAAGAAAACCAGCTCATTGTGTCCTTTATCTTTGTGACAGGTTGGGCTGAGGGACCAGCGGATGATGCATCCACACTGCAGAAACAATCCAGTTTGACACCACTTTAACTGCCACAGCTCAGTGGTGTGGAATTCTGGGAACTGTCACTGGCCATGTCACCATGCAGAGAAGGCTTGACGCTTCGCTAAAATCCAGGGAAGTTCAAGGTTAAGTAGCATAAAAATGTACTTGCTATTGCTAGTGCTATTGCCTCTGCACTGTGGAATTAATGCAGTTTGACACCGCTTTGGGATCCTGAGCTTGGCAGTTTGGTGAGATCTGTAGCCTGCTTGGTCAGAGAGCTCTGCTCCCCCCAAAAAAAACTACAAATCTCAGTATGCCATCACATTGGGCCTGATGACAGGGAAAGGGGTGTCACACTGGATTATTTCTAAAGTCTTTTCTGTCCCAGGGGCAAGGCTAGGCAAAGCAAAGCAAAGGTGCTGCTCCTTGGCCCCCTCCTGAAGGCTTGCCAGCCCCTGCCTCTTCCCAGCCCACCAATGTCTACATTACATCCAGGGGGAACCATCCGCGACCGTCCTCCTCTTAGTTCCTCCAGCGATGCTGCCTCCAGCTGGGAAGCCTGCAGCTCAAAGGGCAGAGATGCCACCCCCAGGGCCTTTGGGCTCCCTGCAAAGAGGAGGCACTGTCCAGCCCCGATCAGCCTCTCCCCTGCTGCCTTGCACTTTCGTTTCTTCACTTGTTCTTGGAGCAAATCTAATAAGTTTCGTTTCTCAGAGAGGAAGCCTCCCTGGATCCCCAACCGAGCCACGATGCTCTTCCCTGCCCGACCCAAAGGCAGGGGAAGCCTCAGGCGCCCAGCAACAGGCAAAACAATTCCAAAATCAATCAATCAAAGCCGATACTTTTCTTAGTGTGACCCAAAAGGCACAAAAGCCACCAAGGATTTTACACT
>NC_056526.1:137432457-137449334 GCF_019175285.1 Sceloporus undulatus | reverse complement strand
ATAATAATAATAATAATAATAATAATAATAATAATAATAATAATAATAATAATAATAATAATAAATATTTAGTCAGTTCTGGCCCATCCTGTCACAAAAATGAAGGACTCAATGATGTGGTTTTCTCAACATCATGCCCTTGAGGGACCAGTGATGCCACTGACAAAATTTCTTGGCCACCGAAAGCCAACAGGATCCAAGATCCACCAAAGAGCCTTATCTTTATTGGCCGACCCAAAGGCAGAAAGGACACCATCTGCAGCAAAAGGTGACCAAATCCAAAAACTCCTGGTGCCTTTAGGGCCCAGCCAAAGAACTCTTGCAGCTAGTTGTCATTGTCATTGTTGTTACGAAGAGGTATCCTAAAGTTTTAATTATCGCCTTTAAATTTTTTGTGACAGAAAGTATGTTTTGATTTGTAGATGTTAACTTCTCTCTAGCTACTAACAGCCAATGATACCTTTATGGGACCAACCAAAATGCACAATGACATGTAAGCTTTCGAAGTCACACTGGCTTCATCAGGCAAACAGGAGAAAGAAATTGAAGAGGTTAGACTTCCTAGTCACCATCCAGATTTACACATTTTCCCCAGGGTTTCTTGACCCTCCAAATACCATTGTTATAGAGGCCTGCAGATTTACACATTTTCCCCAGTGTTGCTTGACCCTTGGTATACCAGTGATGCCGCTGATGCGCCTTGTGCGGGGTATCATAAAGTAATGATGATCACCTGTAAGTTATTATGGTATATGGATGAAATTTTTATTAGTGTCATCATTGATCCCTAAGTGCATGATGTTGAGAAAATCAGCTCATTGTGCCCTTTATTTTTGTGACAGGTTGTGCCAGAAGTGACTACAGTGTAAAACCCTTGTGAGGTGCAATCTGAAACCCTGGGGAAAATGTGTAAATCTGGATGGTGACTACATAGAGATAAGCTAACAACTACAAATCAAAACAAACTTCCTGTCAAATTTTTTAAAAGGTGATAATTAATACTTTACATCATATATGCCATCAGGGCAGCTTCAGTTGATAGAGACCCTAAGAATGAGAAACCTCTAAGACACCCCTTTATTAACAGCCCTGCTCAGGTCTTGCAAACCCAGGACTGTGGCTTCTTCCACTGATTGAACCAATCCACTCTTAATATATTCTTCCTCTTGTTCTACTGCCTTCCTTTTTTCTCTGTCCTGTTGTTGTTGTTTTTCCAGTGAGCCATGCCATCTCATGATATGGCTAAAATACAATAGCCTCCGTTTCTGTGTTTTTTGGTGAGCATTCGTGCTTCATTTGATCAAGGACCGATATATATGTCTATTTGGCAGTCCATGGGATCCACAGATCTCTCCTCCAGTACCACATTTTCAATGAGGAGATTCTCATTCTGTCACAGTCCAGCTGTCACTTCCATGCAGTGAAATCAGGAATACCATGAGACGGTATTTTACGATACATCTTTGCACTTCAGGACTATCTAATTTCCTCACAGTTGCCTTTAGGAGTATTAACCTTCTTTTGAGTTCTTAAGGCTGGATGGCCATCTGTCAGGGATGCTTTGGCTGAGAGTTCCTGCATGGCAGGGGGTTGGTCTGGCTGGCCCTTGTGGTCTCTTCCAACTCTATGATTCTATGAGTCTATGACTAGTCTCCATTTGATTAATTGAACCAAAATAGAGAAAATTATTTCACTATTTATCTATACCTTCATCATCCACTTTAAAGTTAGGTATATTAATCTGCAGCCATTATTTTTGTTTTCTGGTGGGTGGGTGAATTGGGTAAATTGGTTATGTGAAGTAGTGAATGCTCCACTATAGCAAGGTAGGTTCCCAGCTTGCCTAAAAGCAGCTGTGGTGAGGCCACATATTCCATAGATCCCACCAGATTGGAGAACTATTGGCCAGTCTCAAATATTCCCTTTGGGGGCAAGGTATTGGAACATGTGGGGTTCCTGGATGAAACAGACTATCTAGATCCATTTCAATCTGGCTTCAGGCCTGGCTACGGGACAGCTTTGGTCACCTTGGTGGATGACCTACGCAGAGAACTGGACAGGGAGAGTGTGTCCCTGTTGGTCCTGCTGGATCTCTCAGCGGTGTTTGATACCATCAGCCATGGCCTTCTGGGCTGCCTCTCTGAGATGGGATTTGGGGGCACTGTCTTACAGTGGCTTCAATCCTTGGAGAGGTGAACTCAGAAGGTGGTGTTGGGAGACTCCTAATGTCCCCCCCTGACCATTAACCTGTGGGTTCTGTTCTGTCCCCCATGTTATTTAACACTTACATGAAACTGTTGGGAGAGGTCATCCAGAGTTTTGGGGTGAGGTGTCACCACTGCTTGATGACACCCAACTCGTATCTCTCCTTTCCATCTGATTCCAAGGAAGCCGTCTCTGTATTGAACCAGTGTCTGAAGTCAGTAATGAGCTGGATGAGGGCAAACAAACTGGAACTTAATCCAGGCAAGACAGAGGTGTTTCTGGTCAGTCGTAAGGCAGATCAGGGAATAGGGATTCAGCCTGTGATAGATGGGGTTACACTCCCCGTGAAATCTCAGGTTCACAGCTTGGGTGTGCTCCTGGATTTAGATCTGAGCCTGGATGTCTAGGTTTCGGCTGTGGCCAGGAGTACATTTGCACAGTTAAAATTAGTGCAGCAGCTGCGCTTGTTCCTTGAGAACTTGTATCTGGCTAAGGTGACACATGCCTTGATTACATTCCGTTTGGTCTATTATAATGCACTCTACATGGGGCTGCCCTTGAAAACTGTTCAGAAACTACAGCGGGTTCAAAATGCTGCAGCCAAACTGTTGACCAGGGCCGGCTACAGAGATCATGTCAGTCCCTTACTGAAACAACTACACAGGCTATGATCCATTTCAGAGCAGAATTCAAAGTACTGGTTTTGACCTTTAAAGCCCTAAACGGCTTGAGTCAATCTGCCAATGTTTGTCTTTTCAGGGCACCACAACCCCTAAGAGATGGGCTATCAGTAGGAGTAGCTGAGGCAGCAGGCCAAGCCATGCATGTTGCCATCACCACCACCAATGCAAGTTGCTTTTGGTGGCCATGGCAGGCTGAGCCCTCCATATTGCTGTTGCAAATATTCATCTCTTCAGGGCACCATGGAACCCCAAAGTGATGGGTTATCATCAGCAGCAGCAGTTGCACCACTGAAGAGTAGCCTGGCGGCTCAACTGGGCAGCACATAGACAGGCAGGCAGGCAAAGACTACTCTTCCTGCCTGTTTGCCATTGGGCTGCCTGGCAGAGTCACCAGGTTATTGCCAACATCACAAAGCTGGAGGAGACGGAAGAACTACTGGCCAGGCAAGAAAGAGAGGACACTCCCTTTTCTACCCAGCCTGCTAAGCCACCTGACCCAAAACCTTGGCACTCCTTTACACCAGCGCACTGGGTGACATGATGACATCCCCTCTGAGGTACCACCTGGTGCAGGTTGTATTCCCACAAACCCACTATCAATGCCTCCCATAAAGAGTAACAACAAATGACAGTTGGAATGGAGCTTGATTTATTGCTGAGTTTTGTCCATCATGAACATTTAATTTGTTTGTTATTGATACAGATCATCAGTTATGTTAGTTTGAAGAGTGGTTCACAGTGAAATGTAATTTAAAAAGCAAGAGCCAGAATCATTTTAAAAGCAACAATAACTAAGGAAGGAACAGCTGCAGGTGAATATAAATTAAATTGACATTTAAAGATCTGATTAAACAAAGAGACAAATAAGTTGGTACCTGGCAACCCTCCCTGGAGAGTGTATCAGTGCTCCTGACAAAGACAGACATTAGTTTGAAAGAAAATAATGTTGAACACTGCCAAGTGTTCTTGTCCAAGTTAAGATCTGTTTCTGAATTATTTGGTCAGCTACTGGGGCACACTAGAGAGGTCGTTAGCCTATGCATAATTAATCAGACATAAGTCCCACTATGGAGTGAAACACATTATCCTCAAAAGACAGACTGGGGCCGCCCCAAAACCGCTCACCCCAGCCCCAATCCACCTCAACCCTGACCCAAATTGGAGTGGAAAAGATCCACTCTTATTTGGGTCAGTAAAGAGCCACTTTAGTCAGCCCCATCACAACTCTAGGGTGGCTTCAAGCCACTCCAGGGATGTGTGGTGTCAAAACTTGAAGCCACCCCTGTCTGGTTGGCTGGACATCTTCAGGCCATACAGCATCAAAATACCATGCCCCCAAGTCACCCAGAAGCCAGCTTTCTCAGGTCGTCTGTTGGGCCCCTAAATTGAGTGGAACTTTCTCTCAAATAGCTATTCATTGGATTAAAGACTGCAGTATACTTTTCATAATTGTTCAAACATTTCACATAAGTCCATAGTTTGAAGTACTTTTTAACATTTAATTTTTCGCACAAAAGATAGAATAAGACCATAGTCCCAAGATGGGAAAAGCTTAGTTGGAAAAACCTGGACTGTTGAGTTAGCCCTGCTCAGAATATAATGTTGAATGTAAAGTACAGAAGATAAAACTGTTGAATGGAAAGGTACTACTACTAATAATTAATATTTGTATAGTATTCCACAATGCTAAACAAATTCCATAATTTGTATAATATTTCACAATTTGTATGGTATTCCACAATGCACAATATTAATAATAATTAATATTTGTATAACATTACATAATGCTAAACAAATTCTATAATTTGTACAGTACACAATTTGTACAGTTGGTTATCACCTTTAAAGCCCTACATGGCTTGGGCCCCGAGTTACTTGAGGGAAGGCCTCTCCCTACACAATCCGCCCCGCACTCTCAGAACATCCGGGAAGAATTTATTGGAATATACAAAGACCAGACTAATTACAACTTCCCGTAAAGTGTTCACAGCTGCGGCTCCTACACTCTGGAACAACTTAACTGGAAGAGATACATCTCATCACCACCTTAGAAGTCTTTAAGAAGGCACTTAAGATGGATCTCTTCCGGCAAGCCTATCCACCTGATCTTTTATAGTGGATCTTATAGAATTTTCTACACCTGATTCAACAGTATAGAAACAGACAACGATTTGGCTACGCTAATGATTGTATTGCATCTCGGTGTGTTTTAATTGATTATTTTATGTATTATGGTATTGTGTAATTTTATTGTTTGATTTTATCGGTTGCATTCCCGCCTCGATCCGCAGGGAGAGGCGGGAAATATAAATTATTATTATTATTATTATTATTATTATTATTATTATTATTATTCCACAATGCACAATAATTAATATTTATATAGTATTCCACAAAACTATAATATTTGCCTAGTATTCCACAAATCAAATACATTATCTAGTGCAATCTTTGCAACATGCCTGTAAGGTAAGTCTTGCCTTGGGACATTGTAGTATAATTTATTTTTATTTATTTATTTAGGCTATTTATACTGCATTCTTCAGCCAAAAAAGCTCTCATGACTTTGGTGGCTTACAGTGACTTCTATGAAATTATTTTACATATATTAAGAAAATAGTTTATAAAAATGATGCTAGATATCTGTCACTGGTATAAATCATGATTTAAATTGTTTCTCTGATAGTTTCAAATTTAATGATTTAAATCACAGTGTAAATCAACTGTAAGGAAGTTTGCATTTAACCATGATATATATGGTAGTAGAAGCGCATTGTAACATTAAGAAATGTGTAAGGTACAGATATCATTAGAAGCTAGATGCACATAAAGCAATTATTTTGAATGGTTTTCAGATTAATTTTCAGTACCTTAAAAATGCAATCCCCTACATTTATACGCAGTGTTATCATCCTTGTTCAGATCTGCTCCATCTCCCCAAATTCTCTATTCACTGACTTTATATTTGTACTTAGAGAGAGTAACTGGCTTTAAAAAAAATTGGAATCTCATTTTAAAAAAAGTAAAATCCAACTTTTAACTTTAAAAAGACTCTTAATTTTAACCAGTCCTGCTCTAAACACTAACATGAAACTACCAATACTAATTTTGAAGTTAACACATATAAGTATGTTATCTAAGGCATTTTTATCTCACTGTTTTCTTCCAAGTAGGTACATGAGCTCAACATTTCATTCTCACAACAGCCCTGGGAGGTAGACTGAAGACCAATGATCACCCCAAGGTCACCAACTGGCCTTCACGACTCAGCTATAATCTAAGCCCAGAACCCTCAAGTCTCAATACCAAATACAATTCATAATTTTACAGCATGTTCATCTTCAATGTACATTACTTAAGTTATTTCCCCCCCTCTTCTTCAATCCCTTCCAGTTTCTTCCAGTAACTTTTGGCCAACTGGTTCAAAAGCCCACACAACATTGCGATCTTCACTGCTACAGAATTCACGCAAAGAAATACTACAAAACAAAAGAAACAGTGATTATTATTATTATTATTGAACACCTTTCTTAATATTACTGTTTGTTATTAATTTATTGAAGATTTTTAATGCACTTTTCATTTTTAAATTATCTCAGTAGTTTCCAATGTCACCACTATGGGAACCAGAATATGTAATCAGTTTCACCCATAAAACATTAATACAGTGATAAAATAATATAATGGTTTTTAAAAATTATGATACTGAAACTGCAGTATGCAGAGTTTTGTAGGAGCACATTGGTGTAATATCTTGTTTTTCTTGTCTTAAGTGATCAACATAATTAAAATTCAGTTGTGGAACATTGCTACTCTGAGCTTATCCTGAGAACATAAATACTTAACATCCAAGATAATGGCATCGTTGTTGATGTCATGTGCTTTCAAGTTGTTTCAGACTTGGGACACTCCTATAGTGGCAAGACTTGTTTGGGGAGAGGGGGACTCTGAGATTGAGAGAGTGGATTTCTATGGCTGAGCAGGGATTCGAACCCTGATCTCCAGAGTCATAGTCCAACACTCAAAGCAGTGCACCACACAGGCTTGCAAGAAATTAGCAAAAGTTTGAACTGAACAAAAGGAATTTGTTAAATATGTTAAAGTATTTTTAAAACACTATTTCAAAACCTTAAATACTTCTTTTAAATTGACTTCTTTGAATCTCAAAATTACCGTAAGCAGTACAGAAGACAACACTGAATAAAATACAAACCATAAAAGCACTGCAAGTGAGATCTCTGGGCAGTATATGCTAAGATTGAAATCCTGTTGTCATTCATCTGGCAATAAGCCCCACTGAACTGAATGGGACTTGCATATCTTACACAGGCACAGGACTGTACTGTAGATGTGGCTTCTACAGCTTCCACAGTACATAACGTCCAGGAAACTTCTGTAAATCATTACTGTGACCACAGTGTAAGAGCCTATGCCCTATGGCAACAATGTCCAATGTCACTAGTTATTCCAGAGCAGATAAAGGCGGTAGAATTCATGCAAAAATGTAGCCTTTGTACTACGATAGTAGAACCCATTGGTGTAGTAGTTTGAGCGTTGGACTATGACTCCAACAACCAGGGTTCAGTTCCCCACTCTGCTATGAAAACTGTGGGCGGCGCTGGGGGTCTGGCCTTTGGAAGGCCCCCTTCCCGGGAAAATGAACTACTCAGAAGTCGGATGGGGTATGCTTTCCACGAAGCTGTAACTTTAGTAACTCAAACAAACTGGGTGCGCCTCTTCAGCGACGAGGCTTCACAGCAGTCGGTGAAGGGCTAAGGACCAGTTACCCCACAGACCCTTTCTCTCTCTTCTTCCGAAGCCCCTGGCCGGAGGAGCCTGAAGGCTCTTTCTGCAGCTTCCACCTCCGCTTGACCCCATCAGGGTCCCGCGGGTCTCTCTGGAGGCATCTCTCCTTACCCTCCCACCAAGCTTCTTCCACCCGCAGAAGTCTAGGGCCGGTAGGGCTCTCCCCTGGGAACGAGGGCTAGCAGGGTGAAGAACATGTGGGTGACGGAAGGGCCCTTGCCGCTCCCTTTCCTGGCGTCATTGCCTCCTCCCCCGTGACGCCGCTCCCTCTGACTTAAAAGGGTTCCCTTGCTCTGCCCCAACTCCGCCCCGCTTCCCAAGACGCTTCCACCGCTCTCCTCCTCCTGGCCTGCCCCTTTCCTCCTCCACCCGCTCAACCCGCACCTCCTTCGCCAGTGAATTACTCACTCTCAGCTCCAGAAGCCCCTGTGATGACAGCTTTGCCTTCTTAGGAGATGGGCGCACAACGAAAAGCCGCTGATACCGCTAGGCAACTACAACCCACCTTCAAGCTGCGCTTGGCCCGCCAGTTTTCAAAGGCAGGGGGCTTCCATCCTTGCAAAATCAGTGGGCTAAGGGCGGCCCGGAGGTGGGTTGTCATTGCCCAGCAGCATCAGCAGCATTCTGGCGTGGGACAATGCCTGTTTTCACCTGTTGAAGCCCATACCCGGCCGGTGTCCGCATTGGGCAAAAAATGACATGCAATAATCTCCTTAGAATCACCTTAAATCCAATGAAAGGCATACAAGAACAAAAGCTACCAGACTTGTGTTATAGTCTGGTCTTGTCAATAAGAAAAAAACCATATAAGCAATCCCTTGAAGTCCAGGAGCTGTTTCTCGGTGTGTTTGATATCAAGAGTTACAGCCAGATTGTTAACAGGGGAAGGTCACAGGCCACACAATGCCCCCATTGAAGCAGCGCCACTGGCTGCCAGTTTGTTACCAGGCACAGTTCAAAGTGATGGCTATGACCTATAAAGCCCTATAGGGCTCGGGTCCAGGCTATTTGACTGCCTCTCCCTCTATGAGCTGGCCTGGACCCTGAGATCCTTTGGAGAGGCCCTTCTCTCAGCCCCACTCCCATCACAAGCACGGTTGGGGGGAGAGAGGGCCTTTTCCATGGCTACCCTCTGGACTGTGGAGTTTCCTTCCTTGCTTATTGTCCTTCCGCCAGCAGGTTAAAACCTTCGTATGCAAGCAGGCAGGCTTTTAAAACAATGCTTTCAAAGGACTGGTTTGGGGTGTTGTATCATTTTAAGTGTTTTAAACAACTTTATCTTTTAATAATAAATAATAAAAGTTTTATTTCCATCCCGCCTTTCCAGGGATCAAAGCGGTGTACAATAATGGGATTTATCATCCCAATAACAGATAAAATACAATAAAAACAGTTACAATATCAGCATAAAAACACAGCAATACACAATAGCATTTCCAAGCATCCAGGCTAGCAATGGGGGAGGGGAACATAATAGGGCTATTGGGGGTAAGCCTGTTTGAACAAATACGTTTTCAGCCCTTTTTTAAATTGGGCTAGGGAGGGGGTCGAGCGGAGCGGATTGTAATAAGCAATCTATTTTAGTACTGTAACAATTTAATTCTGTTTTAATGTATCAATTTTCTATGTTTTTAATTGTATTGTTCTTTTAATATTGTGAGCTGCTCTGGGTCCCAGTTCTGAGAAAAGAGCAGGATAAAATAATAATAATAATAATAATAATAATAATAATAATAATAATAATAATTTATTTTTGATTTGTGATAAGGACTGTTATATCTTATAAGCACTGCCTCAATATTCTTCTTCTGCTAGTGCAGAAAAACTAGATTTCTTATTGAAGAATACTATGGAATATTTTATTATCAATGTTTTATCTTTATTATTTTTAATAATTTTAAAATTAAAATGGTGTACAAATATTTTGAATAAATGAAACAGAAAAATACAATGTGTCACAGGGTCTGTTAATAAAAGAGGTTTGTCCTGAGGATATAAAGAGGCAAGAAAATCCATCTTAAATCTGGTGTTACAGTACATATACCTGATTGTTTGGATGGAATGAGCAAAGTCTTTCAAAGAGCGAGAGGCTTCTCCTTCATGAAGTCTAAAAAGAAAAGCAAATGTCCAAAATTTTAAATGTTTATTCAGTTAATAATCAGTAAGTTAAAGTTAGTGTAACATCTAATGACTAATTCAGGCATTGGAACTGTGCAGACTGAAGACTAACAAAGCCCTCAGAACATGGCAAATGAGGGCAAATTTATTGCAACAACAACAAAAAAAGCTCCATCATAAAAAACAAATAATTATGTCCCAAAATATTCCCAGGCTTTTTTCTTCCCAAACCAGAAGTGATTGGCTGGTCACTTTGGTATATGAAAAATGCATAGTTGTGGCTTACATAAATCTAGGAGAGGGGTGAGAAATGGCATGGGGTGGTACCTGGATCCTCCACAGCTTGCAATTCTTGGACTATTTGATTTGCGGTACCCCAGGGAGTGGGTTATCCTCAATGAAAGGCTGCATTTATAAGGTTTGAGTGTAGACTGGGTGGGGAAACCATGTGGCCCTTCAGACACTGTACTCCCAAGAGTCCAATGATGAGGAACACTGGGAGCTGCAGTTCAGCAATGTCAGAGAGATATGAGTCGCACTCTATGCATCAAGAAAAATAAAGCTGGAAAAGCATGGAAGGGCAATTTCCCGAGGAGCAGGACTGAGGGCCAAAACACACCGTAGAAATAACCCAGTCTGACAGCACTTTAACTGCATTGGCTCAGTGCTAGGGAATCCTGGGAACTGTAGTTTTGTGAGACATTTAGCCTTCTCTGTAAGACACCTCTAGTGCTACAAAAAACTACAGTTCCCAGGATTCCCTAGCACTGAGCCAGGGTAGTTAAAGCAGTGTCAAATTGGATTATTTCTGCAAAGTGTTTTAGCCCATAGATAATAATTGTAGGTCATGATCTAAATGTTAGTTACCAGCAACAGTAGGCTCACAGAATGAGTGGAACTTACATAAATGTAGAACATTTTCAGATATTGTTCAGAGATAGAGATAGTCATTACCTTTTTGTGCAACAGTTTTTATTTGGCTACACAATGGCTGCTGGATGGTGTCAGGGTGCAAATCCACCTCCCAACCCAAATAGTCATTGCTCGGCCAGAGGTTTGTGTGTGCACCAGACGAATACCCTCATGCTGTCACCTGGTTGGTGATCAACCCTCCCAAGCTTTGTGGGATCTCAGCCTCTGTGTTGGTCTTTTACAAGATAAGGTTCTGGGACACAATAATATTCTGATCTCTTGACTTACAAAACTTTGTGGGATGCTTTCCCTATCAACTCCTGAAATAGTGCATTGCATGAAACTCTCTCTCTCTCCCTCTCTCTCTAGTCTTTTGTGGATTTTTCAGGCTATGTGGCCATGTTCAGGAAGAGTTTATTCCTGATATTTCTCTCTCTCACACACACTCTCTCTCTTCTTTTATTTCTTTCTCTATCTTTCTGTGCCTTCAAGTCATTTGTTTACTTATAGCAACCCCGTGAATTTCAGAGGTGGTTTTGCCAGTTCTTTCCTCTGAAATATAGCCTGCAACAACTTGGTATTCATTGGCATTCTCCCCATTCAAGTACTAACCAGGGCTGACACTAATTAGCTGCCAAGATCTGGTGCCTTTAGGGTTTTTCCTTCCCTTATTTAGGGGCCACATTTCATCAGCTGAGATTTGGAACCTTGAGTACACGGACTAGGAGTAAATATAATTAAAAGGAGAAAGTCATATGTTATTGCTTAAATAGGGCAGGTTTCGAAAGTTGGAGGCAGAAAAGCTCACTTCAGTTTTGGATATTTATATTTGAGAAAGGATCACAGCACAAAGATTGGACACAAGGAGAAGGTGTACAGTTCTGTTTCTGTCATGTCCAGTTAAAATGGCATCTCATAGAAAAGAATCATTCTTTGCTGTCTTAGGGAGTTGCTCTTAGTGAGAGTAGAATACTGATCGAGAGGCACCAATGGTTCTGATTCTACAATAGCATTTTATATATTTGTATGTTCATTAAAAGAAAACTGAAAGAAAATAGCTTACCCGTTATCTTGACATATAGCCTTCAAAGAACCATGTCTGTAGAAGTCAAGCAAATACGCATTGAGTGGCATTTTTCTTCCGTGATTATCACATTTCTTCAGATAAAGAACAGGGATGTTTGAAACAGTAATACCTAACATGTGCAATAGGACCTGCAGAAGACATTACATTTCAATTTTTCATTCATATTTTCCCATTGCTGTGCATGTTTACATTATCTGGATCTTCAAAGCATTTATCTTAATTAATTTTGGGCAAGAAACTGAGGGGCTGAACAGGCCACCCCTTTCAGCGCCAGATCAGGGCCATGGCAACTACATCTTATGTAGCCCTTATCTTGCCTTTTTGTGCCCTGGAAAGGGTGCCACAGCCACAGGTGCCATGGCTTTTCGGTACTCCTTTGGTGCTGCGTCATCCAGGCGCAGTACCAGAGGAGCGCTTGATGCCACCTGCCATGTGATGGGGCGCGTGGCATCACGACGGCATGGGGACCAAGTTGGAGCGTGTGTCATGTGGGTGCCACACCACCACTCCACCCCAATGCTGGCCTTTGATGCCGGTCTGTCGAGGCTCTGAATCCAGTCAAGATTCAATTTGTAGAGATTAATGAAATAATTGTTCAGATAATGTCAGGACTTGGATAGGATACTATATTTTTGATTCCTGATCCCAGAATCCCTCAGCCAGTATAGCTTATGGCTATGTTAGCTGGAAAATTCTGGGATTTGAATAGAGACTACTCCAAGCCTTAACATTTACTGAACACTTATTTCATTAATCTCTAAAAATTCAGTTTCTGGCCCAAGATTAAAAATGACAGCAGTTCTTCTTCATAGTCTGTGTTCAAAATCTCTGACAAGATATTGCATTCGTGTTGTACTGGCTTATTTTCTTACCAACATACTGTAGGTGTTTTTCTCCTGGTAACCCACTGGTAATAGCTACACTTTATATCAAGAAATCATAAGGTAAAATTATAGGTCATAATCATATTTCTTGAATGTGTGGATGCCATTATAGCGAAGTCAGTAAAAAATGTTTGCTTGTTTAAACATAAAGACATTTATAGTTTCTGTTTTGCCAAATGAGTAGACAAATAAGGGTTCCCTTCCTTGAAAGGAAGATGCTTTCCATCAAAAGAAGAGAACTTGTGGAAGCAACCAATGTTGTTCTTATAAGGTGCATTATTTTCAGCTTCTGATCAAGGTCTACTAAAATCAAAAAGTTGTAAGCTTGTGTTTTGTGGGTGCATTGACTTTCAATCTTGCTTCTACAGAAATGGGCACATTTTAATATGAACCCGTCAACTGTGTCACGTTTTACAAAATCTTTATTTAGACTTTCCTCATCTGTAAAGTACTATATTATACATTGCAAAATTAGATTTTTGTAATGCAAATGATTTTGACATCTCCTTACATCAGGCTCTACGTGGAACCTGCAGTGTTTCATTCTAAGTATCACAAGCCTTTTCCACTTACATTGTTGAGAGACCCTGCATGCAGTAATTCAAGATCTGAATTTCCTGAGAGGCACACAAAAGGTGAAATTGCTGTCCGTTCTTTATCACACTTCATTATGTGAAAGGCCAATGGGTGGTCATATTGCTCTTTGTTTGAAAAATCTAATAAACACATAGCAAAATCTGAGTTACTGTAATCAGATAATACAAAAATAATGCTTTCAAGACTTTTTATGTATCATTCTTTCAAATGTTGCACCCATTGTTATATTTTTCTATCCACTGGATCACAGGTAGGGCACAATTACCTTTCCAAATCTCGCCTGGATGGCCATGCCCACTTTGCCTTGACACCATTGTCACTGGATGCAGCCCCTAAAAATGTCTCTGACACTGAATGCTACTCTTGATCTGACTGAATGAGGTTCCCCACTTGAGTTTACTTATTTTAGGCTCTCCCCAAAGCCTCTATGGAGTGTGTTAATGCTCAAAAACAAGATGTTTGCTCCCTGAATGTCTTGATTTAAAAAAAATGCAAGATATTTGCTACTTCAGAATTTCAATAGCAGATTCAGAAATTGAATGGCAAGTTCAAAGGCAGAGGACATGCAGACCCAGGCTCATTCAAAGGTACAAGATTTGGCCAGAATTACACTCAGCTACAAAATGGGTGGTTTTCTGCATTTATATTTTAAAACAGATGTGATGAAAGTCAGCCACAGGACCACCCAAGGCTTTTTGGTAGGGCCCTGAGGGACCCTGAGCATTCTCCCGCAAAATGGCAATTTTTAAAAAATAATTCCTTCCATAGCTTCTTGCACAGCTATGGGCAAAGTGCAGCCCATGCATGTGACCCATGGGATTCTTAAATGTGACCCTAGAAAACCCCCAAAACTTAACTTTAAGCAATTGATTTGTGTAAAAACTACCCAACAGCTGCCTGATAATGTGACTGTTTGCTTTCCTTAATCCCTAGAGCCCCCAAATCTCCAACAAAAACCCAAAACACAAGATGACTCAAAACTGGCCATAATAGCAGCCAGAAGTGACATTGCTTCACTTTGGGTGTGCCCAAATGTGCCAGTGCTGCCCATAAGACAAGCGTGGAGAGGAACATGGCCTCCTCAACAGTTTGTTGCTTGTTGTTGTTGTGTGCCTTCAGGTTGTTTCTGACTTATGGCAATCATGGTGTTTCCTTGGCATGTATGTTCAGAGGGGGGTTGCCACTGCCATTCTCAGAGGCTGAGAGGATGTCACTTACCCAAGGTCACCTGGTGGTTTTCCATGGCCAAGCCCTGGTTTTCAGAGTCATAGTCCAATGCCCAAACCACTACACTACACTGGCTCTGCCAGCCTTATTCTAGGACAGGGTGACTTCCAGTTTAGGTTGTCTGAAAAACAGCCTATCCTGATCTTGAAATTTTCCCAGTGGCCAGTACTCTGGTCGATCCCTGCTTTTAAGACTGCTTTTCAGCACTTTCAGCTTGTTTTCTCTTTAGCTGTTTCATTCAGCAATGGGGAACTATGCGGGTGGGGGGGGGTCTTCTCCATGGGCCTCACTTGCACCTCCACTCCCAGAAATACTCCTTTTGGAGGCTGTTGACAGTGTGACTCAGGGAGGTGAAGGAAAGTTTTGAGGGGCAACTTGGAGCCTTTCGGTTTCACTTTCCCATCCATATATTAATTTCACATTTGCATTTAAATTTTCATTTAACCAGACAGATTTTAAGAAACATTGGAGACCTTTATGAACTTAAATGGTTACAATACATAAAATTCTTCCAAGAAGTGTTTGAGATTTACTGGGAAGCAAAACTGGATTGTTTGTTTACCTCCCTTTGGACTATTAAACTTTGCATTTGCACATTATTTCAGGATATACTAGGAAAACATTGTTGCACTGGAAGTACTTTAACAAAATCTTTTAGCAATATTAGAAAATAAGTCCTTTTGCAAAGAGGCTTTCTTCCATTACTGGGTGTGCAAATTTAGCATTAGCCCCTTATTTAAGGTTACTTTGGTTTTTAATAAGGCATTACAATCACAGGGGTAGGAATTTCAAGCCTACTCAAATTCTATGAAACTTAATATGTTCTGTTTACCGAGTTTTGAAAGAGGAAGTTGATATCTTTTTCTGTTGTTTGCAACCGTGGAAGCTGTCAGTAGAAATTGTCCAAAGCTCTCTTCTACTTTATGGTTGTATTTATCTAAAGTAGCTGCAAAATCTTCAGGGAGCTCCTCCAGGAATACCTAAAGGCAAAAGAATCTTTGTTGGAAAGACAATAATTTTCTACCTTACATTTAATCCCCTTTTCTTTTCAGTTAATAAATGGAAAAGAAATTGTAAAAAATAATCCTATATGCACTATTTGATTTTAACCGCTGGAATTACACATTGCCTTGATTAATTCATTTTGCCCCCCTCTGTTCACCATATTTAATATTAAATAATAATATTTAATATTACTAAATTTGTTTATTATAGTAAATAATCAGGTTTGATCTTACCTTTGATCTGGAAAATTTCTGTTTGGATCCAACAACAGCAGCAGGCATATATTTTCTTCCAAAAAGGTGTGCTAATACCACAACAAGCTTTTCCATCACTGCCTCAGAAAAGACTTTTGTTCCTGTTTGAATGAGAAAGCTATCAGTTTCAATCTCTTTTTGAAAAAGTATATACAATAACGTTTTCCTTCAGTAAAACCAGGAGGTAAGCAATCCACCATCCCTTTGTAGACCCCTAAGAACCACACCTAACAGAAAACCCTTCTAGAACATGTTTTGGGGACCCCCTCCCCCGGAACCACTGGAATGGGAAACTGCCAGTGTCTGGATAGGCAACACATATCTCTGGACTTCATAGGACCACACACCCCTGCTATACCCAGGGGTGTGTGGTCCTAAAAAAAACTATATTAAAAAAAATTAAACTCAGGATTTGTCCAAGCACTCTAAGGGAGGAGTGTGGCAATATCACCACCTGTTGAGACCCCAGGCCATTTTTGGCCCAATAGAAGCCTTTTAAAATCAGGAGGTAACATGAAAGTCAATTTATGTAAAAGACCCCTTCTATGTCTAAAACAGCCCTTGGCGGAAAAATTGTGAAATTGCCCATGTAGGGGTATTTTTTAAAAAAAATTAAACAGTCCAAACATGGGAAATCTACTCCCCTCAGAAATGGCCTGGTTGGGGGACATCATGCAGCTGATTGGTCTGACTTTACCACTCCGGTGATTGTACATGTCCAATAATATAATGTCAAATGTAGACCAGAATAAATTCTACACTACTAAAGGTGACAATTTTTAAAAGTTACTTTATAAAATCATTTTCTGGAATCATCTACTTAGTGTGCAAGTATGAGAGGGATGCACATGGAGGGGTGAATGTTAACTCCAGCTTTTTTACACATGCACACACACATCTCTCCATATCTGCACATCTGTATTCTAATATTTAGGTTTTTCCATATGGGTGTGTATAATAGCTGAGAAATATGAAAATTATATATGATTAAGTACCGTATATACTCTACTATAAGTCAACCTCATGTACAAGTTGAGGACAGGTTTTGGGGGCAAAATTATGGATTCTGTTATGTCCCTTGGATAAGTCGAGGGTAAAA
>NC_056526.1:137414042-137432447 GCF_019175285.1 Sceloporus undulatus | reverse complement strand
AGGGAGGTCAGTGCTTCCAGGACAGATTGCACTCTTGCCTTTCAGGGATTCTTCTGCATCCTAGCCATATCCAAGGAATGTCTGATGGGTCACAAGAGTGGTTCATCTAAGTGGGTGCAATTCATAATTTTGGCTCCCAAACCTGTTTTTGACTTATATATGATATCAACTTATAGTCAAGTATATCCAGTAGAACTTGCAAAATGTGGTGCAAGTACAGAACATGGACCATATTCTGCAAATTCTAGTATTCTAATACTTATATGGTCACAGACACTATTAAACAGTTCAGTGCTGGAGGTAGTCAGTGAGTGCTGCTTTGTGACAGTGAATTCATGTTAGGTTTTACAAGAGCCACTCTTAGGTTTTACGGCTCTATATTAGCTTTCTACAATCTGGTCCTCTCCAGATGAATTTGGATTACAAATCCTGTCAACTTTTTCTGGTGGGGTTTGTGGACCTATAATTCAAAATACCTAAAAATGCCAGGTTGGAGAATGGTTTTATGATAGCCTTTTGGCTGAAGAGTGGGATATAAATAAATAAATAAATAAGCAAGCAAGCAAGCAAGCATATCAGGAGCACTCGGTAAGTGTGATAAGTTATGTATCGGAGAGGTGGGAAATTTTTTATTGTTATTATTATTTGTATTATTAATGGAAAATGAAAAAAGAGATCTAAGTACAGCCTCTTTTACCCATGTTCTCCTACCTCTTACATTTGTGCCAACAAACTTCCTTTAGGACATATATTAATGTAAGTTTCTATAGGCTGGATAATGTTACCCAGTGACCTCCAGAATCCACCATCAAACCTCCATAATATGTGCCTGGAAGACAAAACACTGCTGTGGCTCAAGTGTGGACAAAGTGTAGGCCAGTAAAGCCATTTTGCAATGTCCCAATAGAGCCACACATCAGTTTTGGCCCTTAGGACCACCAAGGCTGTGAGCCGATTTCTTAGCTATTGTGGCACAAGACTCTGCTTATGCCACCACTTACTTCAAGAAAGGACAAAAGTGAGCCCTATATAATCCACCCCGCACTCTTAGAACATCGGGTAAGAACCTATTGGAGATAGCAACCTCTAAGTATGTTGCTACTTCGCAAAGAGCATTTTCAACAACAGCTCCGAGAATCTGGAACAGTCTCCCTGAGGAGATCTGCTCGGTGACCTCATTAGAAACATTCAGAAAAGCGATTAAAACCAAGCTTTTTAGCAGAGCATACCCCACCTGATATGAATACCTCCCCAGATATGAATGAATTGTCCTGTTTGTTTATGATCCCTGCCTTGTTTGTTGATGCTATTGTTACTGTATGATGTTGTATATTTTATTGTTTTTAGCTGCTTTTAATTGAATTTTTATGTAAACGCTTTGGCTTTTTTAGTCTGTAACTCCACTTCGATTCACCGGGAGAGGTGGGGAAACATAAATTATCATCATCATCATCATCATCATCATCATCAGTAGTTAAGAGGCTATCATAGCTATTTGTTCTGACTTTTTCCTGTATAGTACTAACATAATGGTAGCCAGTACCCTAAAGTGATATATGTAAAATCCTTATGGAAACAGTGTAGTGTAGTGGTTGGAGTATTTGAATAGGCATCTGGAAGATTCAGGTCTGAACTCTCACTCAGCCATGGAAACCCACTGAGTGAACCTGGATAGGTCATTTACTCTTTCTGCCTCAAATGAAGTTAAATCTCAGATGACCCTATGAATTGGATTCAATTGGAAGGCAAATAGCAACAACAAAAATGTTTGTTGGGACATTATAAAGTCTTTGAATGTTGCCACAGTACACTGAAAATAAGTCAGTATCATTACTGGTCAAGAATACTGAAAGTTGAAACCTTGCCTCTTTGACAAGAAACTGTAAAGAAAAGATGAAATAGAGTTTCAACATCTTCAGAGTCCAAGGTTCTTCAAAGGATAGAAGTGAATTCTTCAGTAATGACATCACCTTTTGGCAGCAGAAAAAAAGAAGCTTTTATTAACATATTTAATTACTCCTACTATTTCCAATAGAGATTCTCAACCTATTACTGTTTATGTAGCCAAATAAACACTGAACATGACCAGACTCAGTGGAAGCCCAGGTTTTTCAGAACTACTTTTGGCTAAGATCAAGTGTAGATCACATCCTACCTATATTTTATCTTTACAATGGGTTTTCTTAGTTGTGGTAACAGTACCACTGATATCAATACAACAATGTTCAGATTAGGACAGAACAGCCACTCCACAGTTCACTCAGTAAGAGAAGCACACACTGACTAGAAGAAGTGAATGGAAAGCAAGATTGCTCAGCTGATGATATCCTTGGGTTTGGGTAGATAGATTACCATATGAGAGGGGCAGATCATCTGACCCACAAACCTCCTCAATTTGGAGAAGAAGGGGAAAAGAACTGTCTGAGTACCATCAAGGAAGGAAAACTAAATGCTGAAGGTGTGTGAGTAACCTCTCCAGAAAACTACAATCTACTGAGACCTACCTACCATCACATGCATGTTTTGCTTGGAGCCTAGGTCAATCACAGACCATCCAGAACAAAGTGAAAGACTTTAATGGGGCTCAGAATGACAAATAATACATTCAATATCACATGCAGTTAGTCATAAACCTGAATATTTATTATTAATTTTAAACATGACCCCTGAAAATGGGTATACCTCAAAAGTTGAAAAAAATAGGTTTGATAAGTTTCTCAGAAAGATTAGAACTGAACCAGTTACAATTAAATGTTCTGCAAACTGTTTTCCTCATATAAAAATTAGTTTTCATAGAACACAGGTTACCCTTTTTTTTGCACTGGTTTTGTCATCTGCTTTTGAAGCAAACAGCATAAGTCTCAATATCAGAGATGTTCTCAGAAGAAATTGTCCCTGAATATGGATTGTCTTCGATTTCATGAAACTCTCTATTTTGGAGAATGGAATATTGTAGAAAAATACATTTCCCACTGAGTGATGACCTCGTTGCCCAGTGCGTCCAGACATCTACAAAGAAGAACTGTATTTTAAATATTGTTCACATCTGATTTAAAAAAAAACAACAACACCTATGGAGACATACTCCTGTTCTTCCACTAGTACAAGTAAAGAACAATGTACAGAGAACCTCCATATATACAAGACAACAGGTTAGGCAGAATATGCATATGGTTGAAGAGAGCAGAGCAAGGCGTATCCTGTACCATGACCATGTCGAGCACGTAGTTGTAACAGACACTACTTTTTCACTCTATTGTTTCCATTTTGACATCAGGGAATGCAACTATACTGTAGAAATAATGCAGTTTGACACCACTTTAAGTGCTGTAGCTCTATCCTTTGTAATCCTGGGATTTGTACTTTTTTACAAGGTCTTTAGTATAAACAAGTGCAAATGGTCCTAAAGGATACCCAGCCTCTTACAAAGCTAATTCCCCCAACAACTTAAATAACATTGATATACTGGGGGGGGGGACTCAACTTCCATTCCCCCACCTTTTTTGGGTAGCAGTGCCTCACAAAATTACAAATCCAAAGATGCGGTGGGATGGAGCCATGGCAGTTAAAGTGGTATCAAACTGAATTATTTCTACAGTATAGATTAACCCCAGGATTTGAGCCTTTGGTTTTCTTTTTGCACAAAGTATATTTTCTTCAAGGATATGTAAACAGTTACAATTTTGCTATGCACTGCTGTGGACTTATATATCCAGGCCCCCATATGTCAGCACCATTGCTAGACAACTCTTGCTGTTCTTACCATAGAGGACTGTGTGATTCCAGATCATGCACCAAGGATTGGATGTTAAGTAGCCATAACCACTGTGTGAATACTGGAACTGGGAAGTTTTACGATGATGTTATACTAATTTAATTTTACACTAAAATAATCCTATAGCCTTTCATTTGCATTTAGGCTCAAGGAAAACATCTCCCTACATGTTTTACAACAGCTACAGGTCCCAGGTTATAGGTACACAGGTTTGTAAGCTGTTTTATGCATAGAAACTATATCATATTTCATTTCAACAACACACTACAGTCATCCCTTCTGATTCACAGAGATCCATTCCAGAACCCCCGTTGAATCAGAAAATCCACAAATATTGGAGCCCTATTGCTTTTAATGGCTGCACACAGGCTGTGGGCATATGCACCATTTTGTCCGTCCTGACTTCCCATCTGCAGAAATTCAAAACTGCAAATGAGAAGTCAGCTAATACGGAGGGACAACTGTAGTTTCCTAAGTGAGAGTAGGGGCCAGTAATTTTCTTGATGCCATTCAAAGGAAAAAATTCAAAACCTAATTTCCTTCTTGTGAAGAAAATACCCAGTCTAAGGACCCTATTGCATGGGGTTAAAAGAGCAGCTTACCTTTCCCAAATTCAGTGTTAGTTCAGGAGGCAACCAGTTCCTATCACACATAAATCAATGTCAAATCACCACCTGGGTCCATCTTGGAAGTAGCCCAGGTTGTCTAAGCTGCTTTGGCAGCCATTTTTACAAGTCGGAAGCTTCCATTTTTGAAAAGGGTCCGTGGAAGCAGCTTAGATGACCTGGCTACATCTAGGATGGACCCAGACAGTGATTCAGCAGCAATTTATGTGTGATAGGAACCAGCTGCCTCCTGAATCATCACTGAATTCAGGAAAGGTAAGCCGCTCTTTTAACCCCATGTGATAGGGTCCTAAATACAGTTTTTCCTTGTATTTATTAAACATATTTGAATTTAGATCCAAGTATGGAGGAGTTGCCTTTTGTATTAGAACTCCTAGGATCCAATCCCATGGCCATGTTGGCTCAGGGATTCTGGGAGTTGCAAGTCAAAAAGTAACTTTGGAATATATGGCTTGGATTTTATGTATTAATTAGGGCAACTGTGCCTGTTCCATTTAGCACAGGGAATGTCTAGGACCTCATTCTTTCCTCATTCAAAGGCTTCTATTTTCATAGCTAGTTGATATGAAATCACTGATATGGAATAAGAGATCATCCCTCTTCTGAACAGAGACAGCATGTACAAGGAGAGGAACTGCTACAGTGGCTTTTGGTATTTTGGAGGAGGACACATTCTACAATCACTCAACTTTTAGAAGCATATAATAGTTAGCAAATCACAACTCTTTCAAACTCACATTTTGATGGGCATCTTTTTGGAATGTATAGTAGGGGATGTATTAGATAGCCCTTGGGGTCCCTTCCAACTCTGTAATTCTATTATTATTCTATTGAAGGGGTTATTCACACTGTGAAAATAATCCAGGATTAATCCAGGTTAAATCTCCATTGTTCACACACATCCCAATCATACCTGATTAAGTCTGGGGGGGGAGGGCTGTCAAAATACCCACTTAATTCAGAATAATCCATATCAGGGTTTTCCCTAAGTTTTTTTTTTAAAAGATCTGCATTGTTAATAGTGTGAATAACCAATGCAATTAGACCCAAGTAGACCTGGGATAAAACGCTACATGCCTTGAACATGTTCCAAATGCATTCACTTCGTTGACTCCATTTTTATTCAAATGTTTGCACATGGGAGCAACCAAATTTGCAGAGATAAGAAATGATGCAGTTCCATAGTGTGAATAACAAACCCAAAATATGTGAGTGAGATGATTCCCATTGTCACACTAAAAAAATGATGTCTGAATGACCCAAAAGCAGTTATGATTTTGAGGACTGAAATTCATGAAAAAAATCTGTCAGGTTACTTGGTACAAGACTTAGTAAACCACTACATATATACTATCCTACATTTCAGAGAAAGGAACTGGCAAAACCACCTTGAGAATTCCTTGCCTAAGAAACCCTGTGTAATTCATGGGATAGCCTAGGTCAACAGATGACTTGAAGGTGTGCATGCATGCATGCATGCATGCACGAACGCACGCACGCGCGCACACACACACACACACACACACACAGGGGACATAGAAGGGAAGGATTTTGACATTGAGACATAAGCCAAAATTTTATCTGTTTAGAGAATGGAAAGACCATGTGGAATATCCCTGCTAGCATGGCCACCAGTCATGAAACTAAGTCACATCAAAGTCTAAACCACATTTGAGAGTTGGTGTGCTATTGTGGCTAGAGTGCCTGACGAGGACCAGGGAGAAACAAGTTCAAATCTTGGATAAGCCATGAAGCTTGAGGTTCTGGGTGACTCCATTATCTCTCAAAAACAGCTTACTTAGGAAAGTTGCTGTGATGATAAAATGGAGAAACAACTATGCATATTTCCTTGAGTTTCTTTTAGAAATGTTGTACAGAAAGACAATGAATTAACAGATTTGTAAAGAAATTTCTGGTGCAGAGTGGTGGTGGAAGTCATGAGAGGCAGGCTGATAACCAGTTGGATGCTAGAAGAGGTCATGTGAATAAAGAGCACTGTTAATGCTCTGATGCACTCATTCCTTAAGTGATAAGAGTAGCTCCCATTTGTATTTCTGTTAAATGAATTTATAATCTCTAGACCTCACATGGAAAGCTAGATAGGAAACAATTATGTGGCAACTGTAGTGAACTAAGAGCAATCACATAATTAAGGAGTTATAAATTTGAGGGGGGGGATAAGCATATACATGTCAGTACCCATCTATAGGCCAGAGGATCCAAATACTCAGAATCCTGTACAAAGACAACAGATTTACATGGCGTGTTGATTCCTAAAGCAAGGGTCCCCGTAGATGTCAGCACCTGTAAGGAAAAAAATCAATTATTAAAAACTACCATGGAATAATGGCTATTAGCCCTAATCAGGGGAGTCACATGTGAAAACCCAACCTATTTTAGTGTGTTCAGCAGGAAGTTCTGAAACAGAATACAGTACCCAGTATTTTGGTAAAACCTGCAATCCATGACATTCCAAACTCTTTACTACACAGACAGGGTATCTAGTCCATGGAGGATTCTTAGCATAATTCAGAATTTGTAATGAATGTTAGTCATTTGGGCCTACTGATAAACACTGGTGCAGAGGTGAGAATCATGTGGCCCTCTAGATGTTGTTGGATTGTATATCCCATGATTCTTTACCACTGGCACTGCTGGCTATGGCTTCTGGGAGCTCTAATTCAACAACCATATGATTCCCACCCTTACACTAGAGCTAACTGAAAGGATTCACAGTATAGTGGGCCTACCACAATTGCAGGTATTAGGGGCATTAGGACCCCCATGAAAGTTAAAAACCTGCAAATAAAAAAATACCTCTCTAGGAATCTCTAGATCCTCCAGCACAACTCTATGGCTACCATCTGGCAGAGGTTGATCATATAATGTGTAGGTCTGGAGGACCTACAAATGCCTCGAGAAATGTTTTTCTAGGAATCTCTAGGCCCTCCAATCTAACTCTACGGTCAACTTCTGGCACAGTCAGACCGGAGGACCCAGAGATTCCTAGAGAGAGCATGTAAATCAACTCTGCAAATAATCAAATTCAAAAAAGTCAAATCTGCAAATGTGGAAGGCCAAATGTAGTTGCAAAGTCATAGGAAATTAAGAAAATATTTCATTATTTCACTATATTTTAGCTTTTATATTACAAATGAATTTAAGAACAATATGAGGATTACAATAACTTTATTTATTTTAATAGTATTAAAATACTAATAGGAATAATATAGCTATAAAGGTAATGAAAAAAATCAATGTTTTTATTAACTGCGAGAAAGCCCCACTGAATTCAATCAAACAGATTTCCAACTTGACTTGTAAAGGATTGAACTGTCAAAGCATCTGATTTTTTTTCTTTTTAAACTGCTATTATAATATGGAATTAGAGAATTTCTGGGCGAATAACATACCTGGATAAATCCTATTTTGAAAAGCATCTCTACAAGTTGCTTCTCTTTATATTCCATAAAGGCATGATGGTACCCTATCCCTCTTAGGGCCAGCTCCTGCAGTTCTCCAGTTGTTGTGAATCTTGCATGATTAAGTATCTTGTGCAAAGCCTTAAGAAAATGACACAATATAAAGTTCATATAATGCTATCATTCTTTACAATAGGTTGGACCCAGACTAGTTAGTCAAGCTTTGACTCCATGGAAATCCATGAGGCAATGTGACTAACTTGTCTCATTTATTTCAGTTCTAAAACAGAAGGATCCAATTCAGAAGTACCTCTTTACAACATTTTCTGCAGAGATGTAGCTATTTGTGTCAGAAATTGGCTGTTTCTTTAAACCACATGCATGTATGCAAGAGCAAGTAGAACACAGAATATTGATAAATTTATATTTTTATTCCCTTGAAGCGTGGTGCTTGTTCTTCATTTTCTTTGTAACAGGGTTGATTCAAGAAACAACAGTCCCATTTAGTGAGAGAAAAATAGATCAAATATGCATAATGAGGTGCAAGGAAAGATAATAAGATAACCCTAAAACGAAGATGACATCCTGTTCCAGAGCTTTGCAAAAGTGCAGAGTAGGCTCTACCTAGGCTTGCCATATCCCGCCTGGGAGCGGGACTTTCCCAGTTTGGGGCGGGTCCGCATGGTCCCTCCCCGGTTTGGCCCAGCCCCCGGGATTCCCCCCCCAGGGAGGCCTTGGAAGCTGCTCCGCAATAGCGGAGTCCTCCTCCAAGGCCTTGTCGGGGCTTGGGAGACACTGTCTCTCAGGCCCCAGGGAGGCCCTGGAAGCAGGTCCGTGATCGCGAAGTCCTCCAAGGCCTCGCCGGGGCTTGGGAGATGCTGTCTCCCAGGCCCCAGGGAGGCCTTGGACAAGGTTTTAAAATGTAGGCCCTTTTTATAAAAAGGTCCTACATTTTAAAACATTGTCCTACATTTTTCCTGGTTTGGGGGTCCTCGGGGATGGCAACCCTAGCTCTACCACTCAAACTACCAGTAACTCAACAGATTCTCATCACAGCTTCCCAAAAAGTAATAAAACACAGATTGATTTTCTGAGAACAGAACTTTTTAAAAAAGACACTAGCAAAACCCAGACAATTCCCCCCCCTTTTTTTGGACTACAGTTTGTAGAATCCCCTGGCCAGTATAGCCACTGGCCATACTGGCTAGGTGATCCAGGAAGTCACAGTACAAAAAATAGCATATCTAAGCTCTATAGTAGATATCACAGAAGCTGCCACCATCATGATTAAATTTTAAATTTGAACATAATGTTTTAACTTTTTGAAATTGTTTAACTGTTTTTTAAACTTGGTATTTTTATTGTTTTGTACTGTTTTAACTTAGACTATTTTAAATTTTGTTAACTGCCTTGAGCCCCTGTACTGGGGGGGAAGACAGGAAATAAATAAATAAATAAATAAATAAATAAATAAAACCACTCTGTATGCCAACTTTCTAGGTTGCCTGGAGTCAACTATTATTATCACAAATTAGCAAGCAAGGGGCTAAAAGCAAGTTGTTTTCCTATAAAATCAGCTGCACAAAATTCATTAATGAGCTGCATATATATACTAATTAATTGCTTACTTCAGAGTTTAGAAAAGTTTTTTTTTACTATAGCTCCCATAATCTGTCAGGCTAGAGGATTCTGGGAGTTGTATAACAAGTGATTTACAAGTACAGGTAATTGATTTAAATTTATTTGCTTGCTGGTAAGTGGTTTTGGCAAGATGCTATACCCTGGCATATATCTGACCCAAGTAAAGATATAATTAAAACCATTTGATTGTTAAACAAAAAGAAGCACATCACTTGATTATGCACACTCCTTCAGGTTTATCAAGGCAGCTTTTCAGTGAAATACAAGGGTCTTTTCTCCTTTGTTTTATATCAGAAATATAAAAGATTTCCCCCTTACCTCCATGCCAACAACCTGATAATTCGCATAAGTGCAGTCACCACTTATTCCAGAAATCTGCTCAAATTGTTTCCTAACATTCCCAGGTTCTACCTTCTTAATTAGCTTTTCATTATCTTCACAGTATGTTTGCATGATGCTGCAGAGAAGTACATATTTATTACCAAACAACGTCTCCAACATTTTTCTTTGGAGATTATTGCACAGTTAAAAAAACCAATTTACCACTGCCTAATTAAAATAGAATTCAGGATACATCCAGATTTTATCACACACGTTTTTGCCGCCAACACCACTGCCAGTTTTGAAAAGAGGTCAGCTGAACTCGGATTCTAGCCATATGTTACCCAAGATCCACCTGCATGCCAGCAGGGGCAAAAATATGTGCAAAAAAATTTGGATGTATCCTGAATTCGAATTGAATTAGGCAGTAGTAAATTGATTTTTTAAACTGTGAGATAATCTCCTTTGTTTCTTCATTATATATGTTCTCAGTTAAAAATGCTGTCAAAAACTGAAATTCCCATTTTGGAACACAAACATCAACAATTCATCATATTTACCTTCATTTCACAGTTAAGCTTCACCTCAAAAATCTACTTGTTCAGCTCAAGATCGTAATACAAGCTTTGAAAGAAAGAACTCATCCTACCTGCGTACCTGTCTTCTAAACTGTTTGGCCACAATGACACGAGCTTCCACAACTTGGCAAAAGGGAGGATGGGGTGGAGATGAGAAAACCTAATTTATGTTCTAAGCTAGAATCATGAACCATATTTGGAAATACTGTGTACCAAGTGAAAAAGTCAGCCATCTAAACACTATGCACTTCTCCCTCTCTCTTCCTCTCTCTCTGATATTTCTAATATTCCACTCCACTTTCTCTGATCTTTATTATTTTTATTTAATTATTTAATTTATATCCCATCTCTTTCCCAGTGTGGGATCCATATTTCTAATTACTGTACTTAATTTCTAACTGCTCAGGCACATAACAGCCTACTGAATGGCATCTGTCCTTCAATAGCACCTATTTTGCAACTGTCATTCAAAAGCATCTCCAGCACCTATTTTGTGGCAATTTCTCATTTGTTTGGAATTGCCACAATTTTTATTATGTTTACTCTTGGAAAATGTCACATGATATTTACCAAGAATGTTTCTGAAATGTGGCAGATGTTTGGTATATCAAAATTCCCAACTCTACCAGTCTACTGTTGTATTTCTCTGTAGGGTGCTTCCAAAGTACAAACAAAACATACTCATTTTTAATAATTCATTTGCCCAAATTACATACTCAGACTGCTGCCAAACTGCAGAAATAAAGCACTTTGGCATCACTTTAATTGTCATGACTCAGTGCTATGGAATTCTGGGATTTGTAGTTTGTTACATATTTAGCCTTCTCTGAGAGCTCTTGTGCCGCACCAAACTACAAATCCCAGAATTCCATAACATTGAGTCATGACAGTTAAAGTCATGTCAAACTGCTTTATCTTTACAGTGTGGTGAGAGCTTAAGGGGCTGTACAGACCACCTCTGAAGGGGCGGCCTGCAGCCGCCTCCGTCTTTGCCAGATCGGGGCCATGACAACTGCACACCGTGGCCCTGATCTGGCCTTCCGCAGCGCAAAAAGGAACTGCAAAAAGCGGCTCCTTTTTGCACCATGGAAAGGGCACTGTAGCCGCTGGCACTGTGGCTTCATGGGCTGCACTTAGGCGGCGCAAGGGCTATATATGCCTCAGGGGACACACACAGCCTGCAGGCTGAACTGTGTGTATGTGTGTTGTTTGTCTTCAAGTTATTTCCAACTTATGACAATCCTACGGCAAACCCATCATAGAGGGTTTTTTGACAACTTTCTTCATAAGGGGCTTGCCATTGCCATCCTCTAAGGCTTCACTTGCTCAAGGTCATCCCATGGGTTTTCCTGGCTGATCCAGGAATTTTAACCCTATTCTGCAGAGTAACAGTCCAATACTCAAACCATTACAACATGCTAGCTCCTTAGAGTGAACTTTTTCTACCCCTATTCTATGTAGACTACATAATCAAAGAAGCCAGATACTAATTTGAGAGCAATCACTTTTACACTCTATTCCATTGTTAACCCCAACCCAATGAATCCAAATTTAAAACAGTGTTAAAGACCAGTCTCTTCTAGCAGGCCTATCAGATTATTTATAAATTATAAATTTTAAATTATGAATTCTAATGTGGATTGCTTTACTACGTATGAGTCTTGTTTGTTCTTTAAACTGACATATGTTTTTAACTGTTGTGTTGTTCCCTACCTCAATCCATGGTGAGAAGTGGGTGAAAGATCAATCAATCAATTAATCAATCAATATATTAGTATTAGTAGTATTCTGTAAATTACATTTACAAAAGTATTGTCTTGCTATTCAGTAATTGATGCAATGGGCCTACTGTTGTTAGGATGACAAATAAGATTCAGGCTCTGTTTATATCAAACATTTGCTGGAGCAATGTGCATTCATATCATACAACTTGAAACAAGAGATTATAAAAATATTTGCATAGGTATTCTACCACAAAAAATGGTTTTGCACACGTCAAATGTTCTTATTCCTTACCTAGTCTGTTTTGTCTCTGTTAATTTATCAGCTGGCTCAGTCTTTGTTGCCAATAAATGTCCTTGATTTTTAGAGCTGGAGACTTCTCCTATAAGCATTTGCTTCTCCTCTAAGAAACAGCATACCTTTTTAGCCAGTTCTTCAGCAATCCTAATATTGAATCTTAAAATACATGACAGAGGAAAAAATAATATACCTGCAAATGACTAATTAGGTCCTTCAATTATTATTTTGACATATGTCAGAAATGTAGACAGGAAGTATAACTTTTGGTGCTTATGTAACTTCTTTTGAAAACAAAAGTTTCTCTTTATTTTCACCTTCTATTTTGGTGCCTTTTAGAAAGGTATTTTCTGTTTTTAAAATTAGACACAAAATATGGGAAAGAGCTAGCGAAAACAAAAACTTGAGGTCTCTAATTTATGAAGGAAAAGATCTAGACATAGTTAAACCTTTCCTTGAAATCAATTGCATAAAAGTTGCTCTGTTTTGGCTTGATCCCTCCCATACTTGTCAGAAAGGCAAGGTGATATCAATACATTTTCTGGCAGTTAATACAACACTACACTATTGGAAGAAAAGCAGAGATAGGAAAAACAGGTTGCTTATATGTAACTGTGGTTCTTACAGTGGTCATCTGTGCCTTCACACAAATGGGTTTTTGTGCCTGTGCAGACAACTCCAATGAAAACGTTCCATAGCTGAGTAGCTTGGCAGAAATATCCTGCCCCCCACTGCCTACTGAACATGTTCTAGCCCGCCAAGCTACTGTCTCCTCAGTTTTGAAGTCTGCCATAGAAGAAGGATCTGAAAGAGGGGAGGCAGGGAGGGGTGTGTGAGGGCACAGATGAACATTTGAAGAACCACAGTTACAGGTAAGCAACCTGTTTTTCTTCATCATGGCCTCTGTGCCTCACACAAATGGGTGACTGTAAAGCTTATTCAAGAAAGGAGTGTTAGGTCACCAAAGGACAGCAGAAAGGACAGCATGACCAAAATGAATATCAGCACTAGACTTGTAGTCCAGATGGTAATGTTAAATGAATGTAGAAGGCTGCGACGAGGTAGAAGCCTTGCACAAGTCAGGTAAGGAGATTCCATGATGAAGGGCATCCAAATAAGCCATTGCCCTGGTAGAGTGGCTCTGCAGGTTGGCAGGGACTGGATGTTTTGCCATCTCATAGGCTTAGCAGATAGCTTGCACAATCCACTTGGAGAATCTTTGAGAAGAGACCACCAGGCCTTGGCAAGCACCACCATGGCAGACAAAAAGTCTATTGGAAAGATGGAATGGAGTCGAGTGTTGAAGATAGAAAGCAAGAACTTAACATACATCCATATAGTGTAAGCACCTCTCCAGCTGAGTCTTCAGGCTACGATAGAAGGTAGGAAGCACAATGTCTTGATTCAAGCAAGAGACAACCTTTGGCAAAAAGGAAGTGCCAGGGCATAAAACTACTTTGTCACAATGAAATATAAGAAACGGTTCATCATGGTGGAGGGCAGTAAGTTCAGATGCCCTTCTCATTAAAATAAGAACAACCAAAAAGGCAGTTTTTAGAGTAACCAGAGAGTGGTGACAAGAACATGACTCAAAGGGGTGCCATGTAAACTGCAAGAGTGACATCCATAAAAAGCAGCGCTGAAGGAATGCCTTATCGCCACAGTACCATGGCTATCACGCCCTTTCCAGGGCACAAAAAAGAGACACTTTTTGCACCCTGGAAAGGCCGGATCTGGGCCAGATCAATGTGCAGTTTCTGCAGCCCTGAGCTGGCGAAAATGGAGGTGCCTACAGGCCTTCCCTTGGGGATGGTTTGAAGAGCCCCTAAATAAACATTCCCCCAAAAAGATTTAAGTTGGGAATTCAATAAGCTATTTAGACTCAGCTCTCAGGTGGCTAGAGACAAAAGATTAACACGCATATATAGTGATTTATTTTCTTAGAAAAAAACACAAGAGATTATTAGAACAATGCTACAAAAAAAATAGAAGGAGAGGAGGTAAAATATTTAAGGACATACTAAAAATAATATTTTAAGAAAGAGTTGATTATAAGTTTCTTACAATTTATTTAAACAAAAACAACTTGATATACAGCTGGGAGAAACTAATGGATTATCTGTGTTCTTTAAACAGAGATGGTTAAAATTAAACTCAATACAGAAAGCAAAGGACTTTTGAAAAAGATACAGGGGGGAAAAAACAAGATAATCTGGAAGGGAAGAATAGATGACATGAAAGGTATAAACAGAAAGCAGATAAAACTTTAAAAACCCACAATAATTTGGAAGAAGGAGAAGAAGAAGAAGAAGAAGAAGAAGAAGAAGAAGAAGAAGAAGAAGAAGAAGAAGAAGAAGACTCATCAAATCCATTGGAAGTGGAAGAAAAAGAAGAAGAATTCAAAACAGAATTCAGCTTAAAAGAAGAAGAATTGGACACTGAAGAGAAATCTACAGAGTTTAATTAAACCATCAAAGGTTAAAGACCATGTACATGTGAGGAAAAGCAACATTCAAGTTTTAAATGAGGAACAAGTTAATTTGTGTGAAGTGTGACCATCTTGAATCTTCAAGGCCCGATATATGAGTTGATACTTCTGAGATCAGTATTGGTCAGAGGCCCCTGTTCTTTCTTTGGAATTGTGATATATCTGGACAATAAGTCATCCCTCTTGCAATGGGCCAGAATGTGAATCCTTCTGGAACAAGGTCGGGATTGCCTCCAGAAGAGGCACAAAGGATGAGATATGCAGAAAAATGCAGAGGGAAATGGTAAATATATATAATTTCTCTCTATTTTTTTTTAAATAGAGATGAAAGGAAAGAAGAAGAAGAGTGAAAATATGAATGGCGCAGCAACATAGAAACTACTCAGCACCAGAATGACCAAGGAGAGTCTAACACTGTTGGTGGAAGGAAAGAAACTGAGGAGACGGTAGTTTAGCAGGCTGGAGCATGGACGGTAGTAGTGGGGGCAGGGTATTCCCACCAAGCTACTTAGCTCTGCAATATTTCCTTTGGAGTTCTCTGAGCAGGCATGAAAACCCATTTGTGTGAGGCACAAAGACCATGATGAAGCTGAAATTAGTATTGTTATTTAAAAACAACAACAACAAGGAGCATAATTCTTGGCAATTCAAGCAAAAGAATTATTGTAATAAGAAATAATGGCCTACAACTAACAGCAAATCAAGATTAGAAAATATGCTTTCTTAAGAACACAGATACAGTAGGCCCTCTGTATCTGTGGACTTGCCATCTGAAGATCCCAGCATCTGTAGACAGCAAGCCTGCAAAGAGAAAGAGGAGGAGGAGGAGGAAGGAAGAGGAGGAGGAGGCAAAGGTGGAAGTGGGGGTGGAAAGAGGAGGTGGAAGAAAGAAGAGGAGAAGGAAGAGAGAGAAGCGGTGGAAGGAAGAAAAAGGAAGATGAGGAAGGAAGAGGAGAAGGGAGGAAGAAGGGGCGGTGGTAGCAGGGTCAAGAGGAGGAAGAGGCAGTGGCGGGAAGAGAAGGAAGAGGAAGTGGTGGCGGCGGGAAGAAGAGGAAGAGGAGGAGGAGGTGGCGGCAGTGGGAAGAGAAGTGGAGACAGCGGCAGCGATGGAAAGAGGAAGCAGCCCCTTTCCACTCGCTGTGGTGAGAGCAGTGAGGCGGGATTCGGACAGTCGGGGAGGTAAAGTCCCATTGTCCTCATATGGCCACACCACCATTGAGGACAAACTGACTTGAGCATCCGTAGATTTTAGTATCCACGGAGTGATCTGGAATGAATCTCCCAAGGATACCGAGGGCTGAGTGTACAATCCTGTACTACTCTTTACTCAAAAGTAAGTCTAAACAAGTTCAATATGGCTTACTCCCTGGACACAGGCTATAAGATTCAGTTTATATCTGTGGCCTTCTAGATGTGAATAACTACTTCTTTCAACCCATGCCAGTCTGGCCAATGGTGAGAGATTATGGGAATAGCAGTTTATCAAAATCTAGAGGACCACAGGTTCCTCAATCCTCCTATAACATATAAAATATAGTCTGCTACTGCTCAAGAGCATGGGTTTTTTTTGTAAGAGAAATTATAATTTGGAAATCAAATTAGTCATGTATGTATGACTGATTTTTGTTTCTTAAATGTAGAGCCTAGGAAAGTTATTTTTGGACCACTTCTTCAACAACCAGCAAGCCCGGCCAGGCTTGCTGGGAGATATAGTCCAAAAGTAACTTTCTGAACTCTGCTTAAATATGAGAGGTATTTTTAGAATTCTGATCATTTGTGTCACAGTACAATTTCATTGAAATGATGTATTCTAGATCTATGGAACAAAACCTTTAACACAATTTTGTGTGACTCACATGAAAAAAAGTGCAGGCAATTTATCCATTTCTTGTAGTTTTTCAACAAAATATGGAAATAATTCCTTCATTTGCGTTTCAGAGCAGGAATCACCATGAGGTTTGAGCAGTTTTAGCACTTCAGCAGCCTAGAGGAAATGGCAAGCACTCAGCAATGAAGAACATGCAACATTAATGGAACATTTTTCTAGAACACATTTTAGGCACCCTATAAAAACTACAAAATACAAAATATATATTTAATTTCATGGAATTGTTTCTGTTTCAGTCTGAAAGCCTGTGTTAACTATATTTTTATATGGCATCTTACTCCATTGTCTTCAGAAGGAGGAATTGTGGGGCATTTTTTAAAATTAATACAATAATCCTGTACTAGAAGAAATGAAAGTGGAAGATTTATCATACTTCAAAGTTCTCCCAGGGAGGAAGCAATAAGCCTTTTTCACACTATACCTCAGCTTTCTACACACCCACCCCAGTCTGGCAACATGTTCCAAATATTCTCTCTTTAATTCCAGTGAAAGGAGTTAATTTACATCAGGTGGTTTAAATTTGATACTGGCTGTGGAAACTGAATCGTTTATAATCTCCAAAATCCTTTTGACAAAGAGTTTCTTCCCTTCAGAGAAGATGCCAGCCACAAATGTCAGGAAGAAACTCTTCTGGAACATGGCCACATAGCCTGAAAAAACCACAAAAATCTATGGATGCCAGCCATGAAAGCCTTCAACTTCACAAAGTATTCTGGCTCTGTAATGCAGAATGGTTCCTTTGGTTTGTAACATAAAAATATTTGCGCGCTTATTTTTGTTCCTCTCTTATAACAGCTTAAACTTCATCACACACCCTTTATAGTTGTATCACCTAGTAAACATTTATTCCCTAGTTATTTCGCCTGAATTTTTAAAATTCTTTTATCATCCCAACTTTCAGAGTCCCCCCAAGGTATTTAAAAGCCCTTCTCATTAAAAAAAATGTTGATGGCTGTTCATTTCTATAACTTTTCAACTCCTCGTATCTACAAATTTTTATGATGATCAGCCCTCAAGATGGCCTATCCTACATTCAGTAAGGTAACCTTTTCAAGCCCATCACAGGCAATCACTGTGTCTATTGAACAGTTCATACATTTAGGACAGTGGTCCTCAAAATTTTGGGGCTGCTGCCTCCTTTTCTCTTGGGCAACAACCCTAGTGCTCCACAACGCCTATTTCCTGATATTAAATCTACTGTTGTACTGCAAATTTAAAACAATCAATCTTGGTTGCTGCTCCCTTTGCAGCAGCAACTGAGCAGCTACCTGAGTAGCAACCAAAAAGCCTGTCACTTGTGCCAGCCTTGCAGTAAAAGATGGCGCAGATTAGAAGCTTCTCAGTCGCCGTTTGACTGGCTGCTTAGTCACTGTTCTGTTTGCACCTGTTCACCTTCAGAGCAGCAACCAAGCAGCTCAAGAAGCAGTTGCAAAACAAAAAAAGTCTAAGGGAAAATTAGCACAACTAAAAAAGATGGCTCAGTTTATTAAGTACAATATACAAAGAATAATACATCAGAAATGTTGTCAAACTAATAGGCAAGCAAAAATCATATAAGGACTGTATGCTAGGCCTGAAGGAAAAAAAATATTTCCAAGACAATGAGCTGTGGTTGGCGCAGTTGTCTTTCTTGAAAAGTAATCACTA
>NC_056526.1:137341564-137410400 GCF_019175285.1 Sceloporus undulatus | reverse complement strand
CCCTTAGTTGCTCCACAACGCCCTATTTCCTGATATTAAATCACTGTGTACTGCAAATTTAAAACAATCAATCTTGGTTGCTGCTCCCTTTGCAGCAGCAACTGAGCAGCTACCTGAGTAGCAACCAAAAGCCTGTCACTTGTGCCAGCCTTGCAGTAAAAGATGGCGCAGATTAGAAGCTTCTCAGTCGCCGTTTGACTGGCTGCTTAGTCACTGTTCTGTTTGCACCTGTTCACCTTCAGAGGCAGCAACCAAGCAGCTCAAGAAGCAGTTGCAAAACAAAAAAGTCTAAGGGAAAATTAGCACAACTAAAAAAGATGGCTCAGTTTATTACGTACAATATACAAAGAATAATACATCAGAAATGTTGTCAAACTAACAGGCAAGCAAAAATCATATAAGGACTGTATGCTAGGCCTGAAGGAAAAAAAATATTTCCAAGACAATGAGCTGTGGTTGGCGCAGTTGTCTTTCTTGAAAAGTAATCACTAATTTGGAACTTTGGCCTGTTACAGACAGCCAAAATAAAGCTGCTTCGATCACAGTGCAGGTATGGTGTTTCACAATGATGCGTGCGTCCTAAAGTCCAAGAGCCACACCAAAGCTACGCTCCAGTCCATAGCCTATAACACAAAGTTAATTACTAGACTATAGTCAGAACTCTGAATTTCACATCTACCTAGATAAGCTTTAATAAATGAAACCAAAAATATATTAACTATGTTTCACGTTACTTATATGATCATATTAAGCTGATATAGTATGCCAAGAGTATAAATTTAATTGGAAAAGTATCCATTTTACATTAAATGATTTTATATTTATTTATTTTTTATTTATTATATATATGTATAAGTCTAGAAATTTTAGTCAAAAAAAGTTACCCCAAAAAACCTCTGTTGACTTATCTAAGGGGAATGTAAGTACTGTAAGTACTGTAGTTTAACTCATATATATATAAAAGGAACCATCCCCTAGTGAAAAGCAAGCAATCGCCCTGGAAGCACTGACCCCCATCCCACTCTCTCATCCAACCAACTTTAGGGGGAGCACAAATAGTTATGCTTGCTGGAATTTTTGTAAGTTATTTGGCATCATTTCCTTGCTTCATCTTCAGATCTTTCTTACATATCCCTACATTTTACCCTTGACTTATCCCTGGGATATCAAAATCCATAATTTGACCTCAAAACCTGTCTCAGCTTTTACATGAGGTTGACTTAAGTTTGAGCTATTACACTATTTATTTCATTTTGATGCCGCCTTTCTCCCGGAAATGGACCACAGGCAGCTCAAGATAAAAACAGTTAAAAACTTTGCATATAAAATTTAAAGAACAATTAAATCATATCACTAAAACAATATAAAACTGTATAAATCATACAAAAGTTTTAAAAAATAAAAACACACACACCATAATAAAAGCCTCCCTCAGGAGATATATATTAAGAGCCACTTGAACAAAAATTTCTCTGTCTGGTGGCAAAGAAAAAGCAGGGAAGGGGCCAGCCTAACCTCTGGTGGAGGAGGGAGTTCCAGAGGGTGGGACCAGCCACTGAGAAGGCTCTATATCTTGTGTCCTGCCCAAACGAGCTTGTGATGCGGCAGGATAGAAAAAGCCTTCCCCTGCAGATCTTAGAAATCTGGTAGGTTCATATGGGGAGATACAGTCTTTCAATATACCAGTTAGCTTAGGGAAGTGCCATCTCATAGCCTCATATCTGCAACATGATGGCAGTAACAACCTATCTCACAACACTGATGCAAGTATTTCTAGAATAATGCATATGGGACACTTGAAAGACTGAAAAGATGCTATATTAAATAACATTAAATAGCAGCAGCACTTCTACCACCTATTTTAGACATACCTATCTTACTCTGTAGAATTTATTTCTCTCTTTCGCAGCTTTCTGTCATTTGTCTTGAAGAAGAAGGCCAGGGTTTTGTACTACTTTAGCAAGTTTCCTCCAGTAATTTTTAATTGACTGTAGCCATCTTTTAAGAGAAAAGAACTATTACCAATGCATTTCCCCCCCTTAAATTGCAGAAAATGCAGAAGTTGGGACAGAATGGACTAATGACTGAATACACATGAAAATGGGCATAGATATAGTTGCCGTGGACCTCAACTCATTTTGACTTATGGAACCTTCAGGCAACAAACCTATCACAGGGCTTGTTAAATTGTTCAGAGGGGCTGGCCTTTGCCTTCCTCACAGGCTGAGTGTGAATTGCCCAGGTCAACCAGTGGGTTTCCATGGGATTCAAACCCTGGTCTCCAGAGTTGTGATCAAATGATCAAAGTACTACAACACCATGCTAGCTCTCATGCATACAGTAAGATCAAATATAGTCACATGTTCCCTGCTTTGCTACATTAAACCTTATTAGAAAACTCTATCTATTCTTGGAAAGAAATAGAAGCTGCTGCTTCTTAAGCTAAATAAATTTTCCATAGAAGTCAAAAGTGGTGCCTTTTCTGGGACCCTAGCCATTTCAGTAATATTTTCTCGTTTTTTGAGAGTGAATGGACTTATTTCTCAATTTTGTGAGAATAATGAGACCATTAGAATTTTGCCTTATTTACTCAGTAAGATGCTCTGAAGTTGCTGATCATTGCAGAAAGAACCAAAAATGGACATTGGATCATAAGAAGTATGTGTTCCCAAGTTTTGATGTAACTTCTGCTCCATGATAACAGATCTGGAATTGAAAATAAGTGTTCACTTTTAGACAGAGATTTATCTAAAATGTATGATGATGTAATAAAAATACTACAGTGCACCTGCATCATATGGGTGCCTTTTACACGGCTTTTTTACTGACGCTGAAGCCGCCCAAGAGAAACAATTGGTTTCACATGCCATGGGTGTGCGCACCACCACACATGCACAAGCCACCTTATTGTCAATGGGGCTCGGCATATGCCACAATTTGCTTTACACGGGGTGTCCAAAATGGCGCACTGTTATAAATTTTTTTCTCCTTTAGTACATGTCCTTGTTTCAGTTTCAAATCTGGGTGTCAGATTCTGGGGAGAAAACAGGTTATAAGTGGAACTGGGTCCTGCTATATTTTAATTGAATCTCCAGAAACAACTAGTTGGCTTTTGGATATTATTCTAGCATGTGTCAGACAGCACTATCATCAAAAACCCAAATGAGGGGAGTGGATTACCGAGGTGTGATGAGAGAAGGGGGTGTCAAGACTAGGGTTGCCATAAATCTGGACCTCCTAACCGGGACAAATGTTGGACAAAAATTTTCAAATGAAGGGCACATTTTTTTTTAAAAAATGGAGGACATGCGCAAAAAAAATTGATTTTTTAAAAAAAATGTTACTAATAAATGCATGTTTCTTAGGCATGATCAAATGGGGACATTTGGGCATTATTCCTAGACAGATTGCAGAAATGTACTTTTCCCTTTCTGGCCACCCCCCTCCTCCATTCCAAACGCACATTTGGGCACTGAACATGGCTTTACATAACATGGCCTCTTGCATATTTCAGAGGCTTATTCAATAACCAACTCTTGGGTTTCACATGAACATGCTATGCATACTGAATATGTCAAGTGGTTTAACAAAAGAAGTGGATTGCCCTCGGATTCAACTGTACTTCTCAGAAGTGTTGTACTTGGTCAAGGGACCCTCTCTCCCTTCCTTCTCCCTCCTCCTGCCTTCCTTCCTCCCTCCTTCCTCCCTCCTCTGCCTCCCAGGCCCAAGCGGAGGAGGAGGTGGGTGGCTGCCTTGGCGCTCCCTCCCCCGCCCTCGCGCCAAGGCCGCAGACAGGCAGCCACCCACCTCCGCCTCATGCGCCTCCTACTAGGCGCTTGCCTTGGCTGGCAGGCAGAGTGGAGGTAGAGGAGGAGGCAGAGGTACCTGCCTGGCTTGGCGTCCCTGCCCGCCCCGCACCAAGGCAGCAGGCAGGCAGGCAGGCACCCACCTCCGCCTCCTCTTCTGCCTCCGCCTCCCGGGCCCAAGTCAAAACGCCTAGCGTGGAGGCGCGCGAGGCGGAGGAGGCAGTGGGTGGCTGCCTTTTTGTTGCCTTGGTGCGTGCGCGCGGGCGGGGGCGCCAAGCCAGGCAGGCACCTCTGCTCTCCTCCGCTTGGACGGCCTGCAACGGAGGAGGAGGAGAAGGAGGTGCGCCTCCTGCACGCGCTCACGCCCTCCTCCCCACCGCCCCGCCACCCTCCCCGCCTCCGTTTCAGGCCAGGAAGCGCACCGCACCTCTTCGCTTCCTACACCCGGCCTGGAACGGAGGAGGAGGTGGGTGGTGCGGCCGCACGGGAAGGCAGGGGAAGGTGGGGTGGCGCCGCACGGGCCTGGGCTGGGGCCAAACGGACCGGGACCCGGAGGGGCCCCCCAAAAGCGGGTTTGTCCAGGGGCGACAGGTTATGGCATCCCTAGTCAAGACCATGTTGCACTCTGGTCTGGAAAATGATATGGAAATGTGTTACATATTCAGCTGGATACAGCTGGCAATATAGGGTTTCAAGTCTATTGGGGAAGCACAAGTGTGCAAAACCTTTGCTAGATACCACATTCCTCAATCATCTCAATTTATTTATTTTTTCATTCAATGTGTACCCTACTTTTCTCCCTCCCAAAGTAGCTTAAAAGTATTTAAAATAAATGTTTAGCTAATTCTTATTTTAGAAAATAAAATACTTTAACATATAATTACCAATGCCAGAATTTCATACTCCTTAGAAATTTGGTTTAGAGATAGATCTTAAACTGTAATCAATAGTTGCTGTTAGACATTTAATTAGTCACTAGAGGCCTCTACAGACTGCCAAGAAACGCTGGATCAGGGTGGAGTGAGCCTGACAACCTCATGCACAATGTTGTGATACAGTAATATTTTTTTTACTCCATAACTTTCTTTGGATATTGAACAACGTACTACACCATGTCTCTCAGCTATCTGATGGCTGCTTCATCAGTATCTAAAACTTAACATGGCTAAGACAGAACTACTCATCTTTCCTCCAAAACCTACATCTCTCTATCATGGCCAATAATATTCCCATTTTTATCTGCTGGGTTTGGTTCCCGGATCCACTGTGGATAACAAAATCCATGGATCCTCAGTCTCATTAAATACAATGGCATAGCAAATGGCAAAAGCAGGTGTCCCTTTTATATAAAATGGCAAAAGCAAGGTTTGCTATTTGGAATTTATACTTTTTAAAAAATATATATTTTCAAGCTGTGGATGCTGGAATCCATGGATAAAAAATACGTGGATAAGAAGGGCTGACTAATAACAACACAAGAAGCTTAGTAGTGTGTTTTGTTAAACAATTCCTCTGAGCATTAGTGTTTGTCATTTCTTGTCTTCTTGAAGAATAACTAGAACTTCCCATCTAACAAACTTGATTGCCGTACAGTCAGCCCTTCTTATACACGGATTTTTTATACACGGATTCAAGCATTCTGGTTTGAAAATGTTCAAAAAAAGTATAATTTCAAATACAAACACTGATTTCCATTTTTTATAAGGGACAACCATTTGTTATGTCATTATATTTAATGGGACTTGAGCATCCACGGATTTTGTTATCCACAGGAAATCTTGGAACCAAACCCAGCATATAACAAGGCTTCACTGTACAACATTCCCAACAAATATGGCTAGCACACACACAAACATATGATCTGGAAAAATTCCACAAAAAATTTAGAATTGAAAATTTCCATCCCACATCTTGCTTCACAGTTTCAGGCTCAGTTCCACCCCGCCCCCAGCCACTACCTTCTATTGTTCCTTTTAAATTTGAATATGTGCTACAATAGTGTGCATAAAAATATATTTTCTGGGACACTTCTTCAGGAAAAAACATGCAGTTTCACTACCCTATTATCCATCCCCTCTAAGAGATCCCTGAGAATGTTATTCTGATATGAACGCACACACACATCTTTACTTTGATGAAAGGTACCAACAGCCTGACCCAGAAAAACAGATGAGCAGAGAATGGGATAATGGGTACCATTTCCACTGTTGACCAGTGAATTAACATCAGTATACAAGCCTATGCACAGGCTACTAAATGGGGTAAAGCTGTTGCTCTGTATCAGGATTTCCAAATAGGATTATCTAGACTCTCGGTTCTATTAAAGTTTGCTAGAGAGTTGTGTGGGGATGGGGAATAAAAATTGAGTTGTAAATACAGTATAGTAATTATGTGCAGGGGCTCACTGAGGCCTGAAAACTATTTCAATGGTTCCTCTTGGGTAAAAAAGCTGGGAAAGGCTGCTGTATCAGCCATCTGGATTGGAGAATTAATATCTCTCTGCATACTCACTTGGCCAAAGCAATGTTCATTTGCTCAAGGACGAATAGCCTTAAAAACACAAATACCTTTTAGTAAATTCCTTATACTTTGGTATAAAAGACTCCATATGAAGGTGTTATTGTCAGACTGTAATACTTCTCTGATAGAAACAATAAATATTGCATTTGTTACATAAAAAGAAGATGTTTTAAAATATACCTCATCAAGTTAAACATATCTCATTCTTCTGATCCATTTTGGTGATGAGGCACAGAAGTAAGACTTCAAAACACTGAGGGGTTGTCACTAGTATCTGAAAAGAAATAGCATTGGACTTTTAGAAAAAATATTGATAATAACTATTTGAATGAACATGTTATGAAAAAACATAATAAAACATCTCAGTCTGGTTTCAAAGAAATCACTCCATTAGGTCAATATGGGCAAAGTGCATGCTGTCAGCTAACATGGGTCCCAGCACCATTTTTTGTGGCTCTCCGGGCCCCCAAGGATAATTTTTTTAAAAAAATTCTCACAAAAATGTCCTCTAGGGGGCCATGGGGGAATTTTTCTCCATTTAGGATGGTTGGGAGTTTTTAACCCCAGAATAGGCCTTTCTTAAATCTGGAAATAAACACAGAACTGACTTCAGGTCACTTTGTATTTGGAAAGCCCCTCTGGGCCTAAAATGGCCCAAGAGACCTAAAAGATGGCCCTTAAAGGGACATTGAGAAAACATTTCGGTGCATATTTGAGGGTTGGGGGGTTGCCCCCCCAATTCTCTTTTAAGCAATGTCCATAGATGCCCACCCTTGCATTGAGCAGGGGTAGGCAACCTTTTTGACCTGGGGGCCGGGTTGCTGTCCCTCAGACAACTGGGGGGCCGAAGCCAAAAAAAAAATAATAATTAAATATTTTTTTAAAAATTAATTAAAAAATAAACCGGGACAATGTAGACAAATTTTCAAATGGAGGGCACTTTTTAAATAAAAAATGGAGGACACGCGAAAAAATTTGCTGATTTTTTAAAAAATGTTAAGATAAATGCATGTTTCTGAGGCTTCTATAGACAATTGCCCCACCATGCCCCTCCCGCGAGACATCAAAGGCCCCGGCGGCTCGGCGGCAGGGCGGGCTGGGGCCGGTCCCAAGGCCTCGCTGGGCCGCATTCGGCCCGCGGGCCGCAGGTTGCCTACCCCTGCATTAGAGGAAACATTTCTTCTACTCATGGAAAGGCTGTTTTCAACCTAGCAGAAGAAAAATATATGAGAAAATACAGAAATGTTCTTCTGTTTGTGCAGTCTCTTATATAAAATTTGCACAAGCTTCCATGCACTCACGTTTGAATGCAACGGCCTGTACCTTTCTTATTCATCAGTTTCTCATTGTAATGCAATCCTTGATATACTGCAGTACAGTCGGCCCCTTGATATCCATGGGGGAGCTGTCCTGCCCCCCCCTCCATGGATAAGATAAATGCAGAACCTCAAGTCCCATTGTCTCCCTGTGGCAGCTGCATGCAAAACACCACTATTTAGGCAATGCGCCTGCCATCTGTGGGTGCTCAAATCCCTAATGCCAAGCCTGCTGATGGCGAGAGCCCAGTTGTACTTTGTTAAAAGATGTCCTGCTAGCTACAACACATTTTGTCCCTTTTACTCTTGCTTCTTCAATCCAAGCCAAGGAGTTTGTTTATGTTGTTTACATCACATACCTACAGAGAAAACATATCAGAAATCTGAAAACTGGATGTTAATGAAAGCACAATGGAAGCCATAAGCATTTAAGCAAAAAAATGTAAAGATAGGAGGAAAGGCCTGTCTCCAAAAATATCTTCTAAGTTAAAGTTTACAATATTTTTCTATGCTGAACTTTATAAAAAATAATTGGAATGCTGCTTTTAAGTATTTATAATTTGAACACAACTCATACCTGACAATCCAGGACCACTGCCGATAACCTTGTGTGAGAACCCCACATAGGAACTGGCCATCTGGAAATATTCTGTTAAATCGACTGTCAATAGTTGCCTTCACTTGATAACAACAGCCTAATAAGTGAATAAAATAAAATAATGTGACACAAAAAAATTATGTGCATAATTAAAGAATGCAAGTTAGCAGTGACATTCACATTTGTTTCAATGGTGTATTCAACATATCACCAGTTAGCCAGCTTCACATAATGGTTTGAGTATTAAACTGATAGACCAGGATTTGATTCACAGTTCAACAATGAAACTCACTGGTGACCGTGGGCAAGTAACATGCTTTCCAGCCTCAGGGGAAAGGCAATGACAAACTTCCTCTGAATAAATCTTGCCAAGAAAACCCCATGACAGGTTCACCTTAGGGCTGTCTAAGTCGGAAATTACTTGAAAATCAACAACACACACAAATTCAACATAAAGCTTAAATTCTCCCACTCAAATTAAAGGGCATTGTTTGCTTTGGCCACATCTTGCCAACGATCCTCTGTAGATTAGACATCCGTTCATGTTGCACGCCTCAGATTCCAATGTACGGGTTTAGTCTCCCTTATCCAAATTGCTTGCAACCAGAAGAACTTTGGATTTTGGAATTTTTTTTTAATTTTGGAATTTTGCTTAGACAAATATGAGATATTGTAGAGATGGACCGAATCTAAACATGAAAACCATTTACATTTCATATACACTTTATACACATAGCTTGAAGATAATTTTATACACATTATTTTTTATATTTTGTGCATGATACACTGAACCATCATAAAGCAAAGGTGTCACTATCTCAGCCACTGAAGTGGACAATTGAATTTTGGAATTCTGTATAAGGAAGACTGAACTTTTACTAACAATGACCTACAACTGCAGAGATCTCTTTATGCCATAGATACACAGACCAGAGAGGAAGAGCAAGTAAATCAACTTGATTTACTTGCTTTCTCAGTTTTTATATTATACGTCCTTAACTAAGAATTAGAAAAGGACTTCAAATTTGGATTCTAAACAAGTCTGAACTAATGTGTTATATCCAGGTTGTTTGAACAACAGAATCTTTATTTTTAAAATATATCCACTATTAGTTGTGCCCTACCTGTGTAGGTGCAACATACACTATTACACTTCATCGCCTCTCTCAAAATTTTTTCAATGCAATAATAAGAGGCCTTGATTTTCCTGATGATGTAGGAGCATGATCACAGCAGATTCATTTTTATCCACAATGTCAAGGATTTCTCTCTACAGATAAATAACAATGTCATTAACATATCAGAAGATTATCTTGATATAATTCACTGTTATATGCATTTGTATCTTCACAGAACAATACATGTATTCCACAGTATTGGGACAATTACTGTGAAGGTTCTAACTTCCTGAAAAAAGCAACCCTGGTGTAAAACACTGAAGACTGCCTTAGGCATACAGAAGTGGTCATGTGGAAAAGGGTGTGTTCTCTGGTTTCAGGCCATGTAAAGCCTTCAAAGAACCCTATTAAAAGCCTGCTACATGTATGCGTCATGGGAAGAGACTTATCAGAGCATGGAAAAGTTATTTCCTGGACTATAGCTCTCAGAATTTCCCAGCCAGCATGGCCACTTTATCTTGTAAGGTGCCTTGAATCCCAGTTTGGGAGAAATGGTGGGAAACTTTTAAAAACCAGTTATGGCGAAAACTTTGGGGGGCTGCATGCCCAAACTGATTTTTTTACAGTACCTTGCTCTACCTGGTGCTGGGGGGGGGGTTTCCAGCCTCTGGGGACTAGGACTTCTGCCCCTTAGGGGGCAGGGCTTCTGCCCCCTTTTCCTGGCCTCCAGCTGTCCAGAAGATAGAAGTCAGAGGTGGGAACCTCTGGCTCCTTCCCACAGCTTTGCCAGCCCTCTGACTGTCCCTGGAAATAGCCTGGAGGGCGGCTCCTGCCTCTGGCTGCCATCCTCCAAAAGCCATTTCCCAATTCAGAGTGTCCTTTGGGGACTCAGAAGCGTGAAAACTCTGGAGGGACACTCTGAATCTGGGAAATGGCTTTGGAGGATTGCAGCCAGAGGCAGGAGGAGCGCCTCCAGGGTTTGTCGGTGTTGGGTGTCCCAAAGGGTATCCCAGACCACTCTTTGAGCCACTCCGAAGCCAGGGATGGGCTTTGGAGGACGGCCGCCAGAGGTGGGAGCCTCTGGTTGCCGCCCTTTGGTGTTTGCCGACTGCTCCTCTACACCCCACCCCCACCACCCACCCCGGTGCCATTTCAGACCATAGCTTTCTCTCCGGAAATAGCTATGGGTCTGAAAGGGCCGTGAGGTGAAGCGTCATGCCCCCCCCCCCCCTTTTCCTGGCCTCTAGCTCTCAGATAGGCAGCTGAAGGCCGGGAGAGGGCTGGGAGGAGGAGTCAGAGGCTAGCTCCTTCTCGCCATTTTCTGGATTCCAGCTGTCAGTTGGAGGCCAGGAAAAAGGCAGGGAGGAGGAGGAACATGCACAGGCATGCCTGTTCCTCTTTGTCCCAGGCCTGTGCCCGGCAAAAAATGATGTGGCGTGCCACTCATGGCATGCGTGCCATAGGTTCGCCTCACAGGAATAGACTATAAACAATAACTTTCCACAGTAATAACACTTACAGGAAAGCAGGGCTGTTATTATCATTCCCAGCAAAAAATCTTAATATATAAATAGCTGTTCTCATGCAAGATCTTTCATAAGTAGGGATTCTGGCTGTGAAGCCTTTATATGTTGCTTCATTGATATCAGGCATGTGGTAGTCAAGCCAGAAGCCATGAATAAGCTATTAAATAAATAAAATAAATAAAAATCTTTATTTTTATCCCGCCCTTCCAGAAGATCAGGCGGGCTAACAAAAGTGCAACGATGCACACAAATACAGTTTAAAAACAGTAAAAAACAAACACATACAATAAAAGTAAAGCCGGAATTAAAAGCCCCGTCGCCCGTCCTCATGGCCACGGAGAGGAGGGGAGGCCCACAGGATCTTAATCGGGGAATGCCTGCTTAAATAGGAAGGTCTTAAGATCCTTCCTAAAATTGGGCCAGGGTGGTAGATGAGCGGAGCTCCAGTGGGCAGCGTGTTCAAAGGGCTGGGAAAAACAGAAAGTCAGAACATAGAGAGGCAGAACTAAGAAATAAATCAGAAATCACAATACAAGATGCAAGAAAATTGCAGAATTCAGGAACATCTTATTTCTTGACTGGGGTTTAAGTGAAGGAGGCTACAAGAGAACACAGTTCTGAAGACATGATAATACCTGCCATGAATCTGGTATAAATTGTTGCACCCTGGGGTCTGGTTTGTTTCTCTCTTCCTGCATCAGGTACTGGCTCATATACTGTAGCTGAAATCGAGCTGACCCTATGCCAACAGCGTATATTGAAAACTTCTTTTTAAATTCATCTTTCTTCTCTGAAACCTATATTCATTTAGAAATTAGTCCTTTGTTGTATTTAAAGTAATAAATAAAATAATAAAAATTTTATTTCTATACCGCCCTTCCTGTGATCAGGGCGGTGTACAACCTATATCATACATACAATAAAATACACATACAATAGAAAAGAATTACATTGATAAAATTACATTAAAACCAATTCTGGCCAGCAAGCCACCACTGACAGAGGGGGGGGGAGACTAATTGGAACCTATGTCCGGGAATGCTAACTTGAACAAGAAGGTTTTTAGTTCCTTCTTAAACTGGGCCAGGGAGTGACCATAATGCTATTGTTTTACACTGTATAAGTTTTTTTAAAGTATGTATAATTAAATTATTTCTATTATTTAAAAAAATGCTTCACATGAGCAGTTGGTTATTTCTAATAAGTTGTTTAGTTTCTTGTATACATCAAGGGCCAGTAATGCCATATAAATAATTTCAGTTATTACAAAACAACATGCATGAAATTCAGTATAAGAAATTAATGCTTCTGCTAGGCTTCTGCTTCTGTAGTGGATCAGTACCAAGGTTGTAAATCTTCTTTTACTTCATTCTTGCAAACAAATGTAAAGAATTGCAAAACCTTCCTTCTTGGTCGATGAGACTGTGAAAGTATGTTGTGCATTTTTCAATGATTTTTCACATTTGAGAAACATTTTAACCCCCCACCCCCAAAATCATTTCTGAAAAAAAATGTTCAAAACTATTTTTTCTGCATAATCTAATATATTTTGCACAAAATATGCAATTTTCAAAGAAAAAAATCACAGAAAATACTGAAATGCAAGAAATCACATGGTGACTGACAGCAGGGCCAAGGCCTGACACACTCTTTCTGGTTGGGAATAAGAAGAAAGATGTAAAGTACAGTCAGCCTTCCATATCCACAGATTCTTTATCCACAGATTCAAGCATACACAGCTTGAAAATATTCAAAAAGTATAAATTCTGAAAAGCAAACCTTGATTTTGCCATTTTACATAAGGGACACCATTTTATTAGCCGTTATATTTCATAGAATCATAGAATTGTACAGTTGGAAGATACCTCAAGGGTCAAGGATAACCCCTGCCATGCAAGAACTCTCAATCAAAGCATCCCCAACAGATGGCCATTAAGTCTCTGTTTAAAGACCTCCAAGGAAGGAGGGACTTGAACATCCATGGATTTTGGTATCCACAGGGTGTTTGGGAACCAAATCCCAGTGGACACCACAGGCCCACTGAATTCTTTTCATTCCTAATTTGAATTGCATGATAAAATTACAGGGGAGGAGACTTAGCTTCCATTTAACCTAGTTTTAGCCAAGAATAGCTAAGCATCTTTTCTACTTTGTCCTTTCACACAGAACAGGGGGGGGGGGGGGGAGTAGAGGAATGATTCAAATTAGAAATGAAAGAATACTTACAATTTTCCTTATGCAGTGTATGTGAATAACTGGTGTGCTGTTTGTAATGCTTTAATGTTTTTAATTTTTTAAAATGATTTTAATTATGCTGTGTTTTAACTTTTGTTTTAATACCAGTGTTCTTTAATTATTTTTTAACTTTTGTACTTATGCTTTTGGTTGTACAGTTGTCCCTCCATATTCGCTAGGGTTAGGGGAACAAGACCCCCGTGAATATGGAAAAACTGCAAATAATAAAAACACTTTTTCCTCTGAGAGGACACCTCTCTAGGAATCTCTAAGTCCTCCGGTGCAACTCTATGGTCAAAGTCCAACATACACTGACCATAGAATGGTACTGGAGTAGCTACAAATAGTCTTTCAGTGCACCTTTTAGTTAAAGTTGACCACAGAGTTCCAGTGGAAGACCTAAACAGTCCTAAGAGAGAACATATTAATGAAATCTGTGAATAATCAAATCCGCAAATATCAAAGCCGCAAATATGGAGGGATGACTGTATTTTATTTAAATTATTCAAGATTATCACATGTGGACTCACCGTCTGGGAACTGCCAGGGTAACGTTGGAAGCACGCATGTGTGTAACCCTGAAGCGCTTCTCCAGCATCATGCTCCATCTAGTGTCATGGAATCGTTCAGGGAGAGGAGATTTGCTATTAACGCAAAGTTTCCATTAATAGCAAATCACCTCTCCCTGAACAATTCCATGATGCTAGAGGGAAGCTAGAGGGAGCTGATGATTGCATGATGCAGGGGAAGCGCTTCAGTTACACACACGCATGCTTCCCTAACATTTCCCCGGAGATTCCCAGACAGTGAGTCCATGTGTGATAATCTTCATTGTAAGCCATCTTACATCCAATTTTGGGAGAAAGATGGGTTATAAATCCAATAAATAAACATAAATGCATATGGATGATACTTTATACAATTATGTAATGATACCTTTGTGTATTCTGAAGTGGCTATCAAATTGTCAAATCCAAAATACTGAAAACATCTGACAATCTGTTGAAAATCCTCTTCCGTCAAAACATTCTGGTAGTTTTCAATCAACAAATGGACTCTCCTCATAACGTCAACTGCTAAATTTAAATTTTTATGGAATTGCCCTAGGAAATAAGAAGAAAAAGTGTTCTCTGATAACATTCAAAACTATAATTGAATCATCAAATGGAGAAACATTGTTCAGAGATTATTCAAAGGCACTATTCATTATGTACAGCAAGCAAATATATATCACAGTATTTTCACAACTTTTGGGAACACTGAACTGACTGCCCAGCAACACATAACATGTAAACAATCCGGGCCTCCTTATTCAGTAGAACTAGTATGACTAAATGATATTCGTTCTTTGAACCAAAGGGAGCAAGTAGTTTCAAACATCAGGCATGTTACTGAATGTAGATATCTCAGGTGATTGTGCTATTATCTTAAATATATTGTGAACATTTTTTTATTATTAAAGTTATGTCTTGCATAGCAGCACTTATTTTGCAGGCAGATGTGTGATATCACTCTGGAAGACTCAAATGCTCCTAAAACTGACTAAGAAAGGACTATGCTCTTTAACAGAGCCTCAGTGTTAAGAGGCAGTCTGTCTGTTGGATATAAAACTTTGGGAGCTGCAGAAGGGAAGAAATTGAGTTTATGGTGACTTCCTGGGGGTGTCCAGCCATGAGAGGTACTTTTCTGAACTAGCAAAATGAAACTTAAGTGCTTTTGAAACTACTTTTAGCAGTGAGGAAAGATAAAGGGATGATTAATGGAATATTCAGATGTATGTTATATTTCCATAAATTTTGGAATTTATCTAAAACAAGGAGATACCAGATTTAAATAACTGGTACCTTAGATGAATATTAGTGAATAAGTAAGAACTCAAGAGAAAAAATGGACAGCTTCTCCAGACAGGAGGAGGAAAGACCAGTCTGAAACTCTGGAGAAACCCTCAGAGAGCTGCTGGTGTTTGATGTGCACAGTACAGTGCATAGTACTGAACACTGAAATGGTTGCCTGTGTGAAGGCAATTGAGCTATGGCAATTAAAGTGGTTTCAAACCAGATAATTTCTACAGTGCAGATGCAGCCTTAGTGTTTGCAGCTTTTATTTTGGAGTGTATTCCATTTGGGGGAAATGTTCTCCATTTTGTGTTGCCTTGTCCTCTTTTCCTTTGCAATATAAATATACATTTAGTTGACATGGTTTATTTACAGCTACATGGCATACACTGAATTTTATTATGCACTCAACGGGATTTTTTTGATTAATTTATCTTCATTAAAATGCCTTGTTGGTTTGTAATATACTTGTAAAACTGAGCAAGAGAAAGACTAAAACTGTCTCTGACAATGCCAGCCACAGATGCTGGCAAAACGTCAGGAAGAAACTCTTCTGGAACATGGCCACATAGTCCGAAAAACCCACAAAAAACTATGAATGCCGGCCATGAAAGCCTTAGACTTCACACTAAAACTGTACTTTACTAGCCACCAACCCTTGATTGAATCATTGTTGTTGTATGCCTTCAAGTTATTTCTGATTAAATACACCCTAAAGTGAACCTATCATGGGGTTTTCTTGTCAAGATTTGTTTCCCATTGCCTTCCTCTGAGGCCGAGAGTGTAACTTGCCCAAAGTTACCCAGTGGGTTTCCATGGATGAACAGGGATTTGAGCCCTGGTCTCCTGCATCATAGTCCAACATGCAAACCATGTCATCTCAGGCACATAAATCTAGGACCCATTAAAATAATTCAACATAATCCAACATAAAATTTAAAATATATTATTTAGGCTAACTCCAATACGTCATGTGGGCTAGAGAGGAGGAGCTACATTTCAACCTTCTGTCCAGGAAGAACATTTTGAGCACGTCTTAAAAGCATGACTATATATTAATGTTTTTGGCTTTCAGTTGGCCGTGTCCTCTGTTCTTCCTGAATGTCCTATGTTATGTCCTGGTTTTGTAGAAGACAACTATGTCAACCATAGTCTCAGATGAAACCAATCTAATTTCCAGGGAATGTAATGGCCCAATTTATTTTGTACCAATCTGATTCTAAGCTACAGAAGTTTACCAAGCAATACTAATGGCTACTTTAAATCTGGTCACCTAGAAGCTGTTCCACAAGGGCAGTCAACTGTTTGATTTTCACCACACTGCTGAATGCTATTGCTTGGGTTGCTGCCAGGTTTGATCATTTATATTGGCTAATGGAGACTCATGACACCAAGATCTAGATTAAGCCCATGACCTTATGCTTTGGACATATCAAGTATTATTGTTGAAACCTAATTATGCATTGAAATACCTGCACTGTCACAATGTTTTTTCCACATGTCAAGGGAAGAATTCAGCTCAGCCATTTTAACTGCACACTGCACAGACTTGTCGACAGTTGGCTCCATGTTAATTCCAGAACTGCAGATCTCTTGAACTTTCCTCTCAACTGGTACAGAAAGGTCCTTCATATTACTTTCTCCTTTTTTTTGTTCTTCACACTTCTTTTTCTGTTCATCCAGAGCTGCTATGTTGGATTTTGCCTTCTATAAACAAAAAAATTACAAAACAGAATAAATATTTGTATAAAACATCAGGGAACCAATGTTCCAGCTGTTACCCAAAAAGGTGGGGAGACTTGGGATCCCGACCAGATGTCAGTGTCTCCTTTGAGCTCACAGGAAGGCATGGGAAAGATGGGTAACATGCTAGGATCTTTTTACACCTTTTTACACCAGTACTAAGTGCAAGGAAAGACTCTAGTTTGAAGTAAATGAGATGTTTTTATTTAGAAAATGTGCAAAGAAGCACACAAACATGCATACACTGACTCACTCTCGAGATTTCCATGAGGTTACAGAAAGGAAGATTAACAGGTTGGATAGTGGAAGATTAAGATTTTAAAAAACCCTGCCCTCAGAATGTGTGTTGTATACTGAAAAACTTGGATGATCTTCCCCATGCATTGACAAACTGGTCCAGAAAACTTCAAGATTTTTAGCATCAGTGGATCAATCCATTGATGTGATCTGAAACTGTCCTTTGATGATCAGACAAGCAGGGTAAATATAGTGACTTCAAAGAGGGAAAACAGGGAATGGTTTCAGTTTTGACAAATGTCTTCCTTTGTTTCCTTTGCTATAAGAAATGTAAAGTAAGTAGGTAGGAGGAATGTGGTATATTTAGCATAACCCATGGTGCTAGTCTTTTGTTCTTTCCTATGCTTAGCATAGTGTGACCTCGACACTGGCATATTTCTAGCTAATTTGGGTCAAAGTGATCCCCAAAATATGTATCAGGTCATCATCACAACTTCTAGTCATGTTCCATGCTAGCTATTACAGTGAACCTTTGGTATCCACTGTGGATTAGTTCCAGGACTCCCCATGGATAGCAAAATCCATGGATGCTCAAGTACCATTAAATACAATTACATAGTAAAATGGTGTCCCTTTTACAATATGGCAAAATCAAGGCTTGATTTTTTGGAATATATAGTTATGGATACTTGAATCTGTGGATAAAAATTTTTGCAGATATAGAGGAGTGATTGTAATTATAAAAACCCATATCCAGATGAAGGGGTGATAGGGTATGCTAACACAGCCTTTCACATAAAACAGGCCTCAGGATAATTATTTGGCCTTAAATCATCTTGCCAGAATAATACATCTTAACTTTATTTCAGTTTTTAAAAAGATGCCTCTTAGTCATTCTGCCAAAGTACAGTACTGTAAGGTTGTTAATGCAGCACATTTAAAAAAAAAGAATGAAGGAAGAATGGAGGAAAAAATTAGAAAACTTAACTTATTTTAAAAACAGCTGGAGAAAGTATAAGGTGGAAAACATATAGTGTAGGTTCAGTTGTGAACTTATCAACGAAACTAATATTAAATAGTCAACCCATCGACTCAGTAGTGCCTATTTGAGCTGGTCTACCTTCATGAAATGTGTCCATCATGTTCCTGTGTCTCTCTTTTGACTCATAACTTCTATATACTACCACTTTGAGAAAAAGTCAACAAGTTTAAAATCCTGATATTTATGTCCAGCTTGGTCTTAGCATTCTATTTAAATCATCTGTAATACACACACACACACACACACACTCTCTCTCTCTCTCTCTCTCTCTCTCTACTTTCTTATGATATATGCATGTTTATTTCAATAACTAGGGGGACAGGGTGATTGAACATCAGGGTTAATCAACATGAAAGCCATGGGTTGCATCTCACACACAATCTCCTAACTGTGACTTGAGTGGATTCATTTCTAAACCAAAGTGCAGAACCTTGCCTTAGTGAAAGATTGGCTTTTCTGGGGAGGTTTCAAAATCATAAATGAATTTCCAATCACTTCCAGTTTGGGAAAGGCACTTTTTCACGTGTGTGGTGTGACCTGCAGTAGATCCAGGCAATAAAACTGGCCTCCAGAATTACCAAAGTTGCCCACTACTGCTGTATCAGACAATACAAAACTTCAATTTAGTATGTATCTTGGAAAAGCTACTGTTTTATACAACAGCTCCCAAAGTCCTCCAGCCAACACAGCCAGTAACTTTTTAAAGCTATGGTTTAGTGTTATAATATGAACTCAGCCAAAAAAAGAGAGAGAAATAAATCTTGCTCTTCTTCCTAGAAGCTTTTGCTTCAGATTTTTTTGTTCCCCCAAATCAACCAATCCTTGTCACCTAAACTGAGGCAAATAATTTATGATTTATGAAACTGCATTATTTTCACTAACCATAGTTAAGAACAACTGTAATTTAGGGTTTATATGATGCATTAAACTGTGGTTAATCTAAAATTCCTTCCTAGCTATTTCCCATGTTCATAGCAAAAGGGTACAGAGAGAATGAACAAGCTTGAGGGGAAGCTAAACTCATTCTTACACTAAAAGTAAAGGTTTCTCCTTAAACAAGGTTGTCAAGTCGTGTCTGACTTTAGGGAGCGGTGCTCATCTCCATTACTAAGCTGAAGAGCTAGTGTTGTCAAAGACAACTCTGTGATCATATGGCCAGAATGACTGCCTAGAACACTGTCATCTTCTCACTGAAGTGGTTCCTATTTATCTGTTTGCACATTTACATGCTTTTGAACTGCTAGGTTAGCAGAAGCTGGGACTAGTGATAGGAGCTCATTCCATCACATGGCACTTGGGCCTCAAATTGTCAACCTGCTCACCTTGCAATTGTCATAGTCAGCATCTTACACTAACAAGACTAAATACCTATGTAATGACTTTTGTAAAGGAAGAAAAAGGAGTTTATTGAATAACTCTTTTCCATCGATCTAGGCACAGATTGGGTGCAGGCTTAAATGGGTGAAAACGGATCTTATCACACAGCTCTGTGCCCAAATCAGCCGCATCACATATCCGATCCAGACTCCTGGCATACTTTTCAAATAATGGGAAAGTATTGTTCTTTGAAAAGCATGCCAGGAGTCAGGATTGGATATGCGATGCAACCGAGCTGGGCATTGGCAGAAAAGAGGTGTGTGATAATCTCCTGAAATAACAACAACGTTTGAGTCAAACTAGATGATATCTGTCATAAAATGCGACTGTCCTCTTTTGTCTGTGTTGCACTTAGCATCTTTTATTTTGTAATTAGTCATTACAATAGTAAAATATGAGTATATTGTGCAAGTTCACATATAGAATCATAGAAGAGACCACAAGGGCCATCCAGTCCAGTCCCCTGCCATGCAGGAAATCACAATCAAAGCATCCCCAACAGACAGCCATCCAGTCTCTGCTTAAAGACTTCCAAGGAGACTCCAAGGGAGTGAGAGGGAACCCTAAGATGAGACGAAAAACTTGTTAAACCAAAGTTTACACATACCCCTAGGGGGGGAAAATTAAAGTGGAAAGGTGAAAAATAAGAGACTTAATGTTACAGGCCAGGTTGATTTGGTTGCCAGCTTTGAAGCCTGGGAATAAACATATGACATATAACCTACAGAATATAGCATATAGGTTATAAGATATACAGTCAGACCTTCTTTTACACAATTTTTTTATACACGGATTCAAGCATCCACGGTTTGAAAATGTTTAAAATAAGTATAAATTTCAAATATCAAACCTTGATTTTCCATTTTTTTTATAAGGGACACCATTTCGCTATGTCATTATATTTAATGAGACTTAAGTAGAGGTGCTGATGTTAACTTTGCCTGTCTGGTTTTAAACACCATCATGAATTGAGCACCAAGTGGCCAGAAGGTGATAACAGAACCCCAGACATACAACTGGCAAAGCCTCTCAACCCTTTAGTCTAAAAAGATAGAAAAAAACAGATGTTTCATTATAACATACTACTAAAATTACTACTTCTATTGTTTCATATTTTTATTTATTAAGCTAATATAAATAAAAATTAGTCTTACATGCTCTTCTTTGCTCTTCTCAATATCAGTATAATTCTTATTTGAGTTACACAACACAGTATCAGTCATTTTTGAAGTAGTAAATTCTTCAAGTGTTCCATAAGTACATGGAGATATTTGCCATTGTGGACAGTTTTGTAGAGCCCATAGTTCCTTGGCAGCTTCTCCAAAAAATAGAAATATATTGTCATGCACAGAGGGGAACACACAGAAACACAGGTATTTTTCTAAAAATTTATAATCTCCTTTAATATTCCATCTTCAGTTATCATAAGCTTATTTTCCCTGTTCTGTAGGCACTATTGCTCAATTTCTATTATTGTTCTGGTGGCAATCTAATTCTTTATTATAACATTTATATCCTGTCTTTTACAACAAAAAGCCATATCATCTTTTCTGTCCTTATTAAATCCTATCTACTTTTTTATTTTTTTTATTTTTTTTTTACAAACCATACATAAAATCCTCACATCATCCTATAACAAAACATAGACTACCTACACATCTAAAACAGATAAACAAACCAACGAATAACAACAACCCCAATAAGAGAAAGAAAAGAGGGGGGGAAACCCAAAAAGAAAACCCACCACCCTTTACATTTAAACATTTATACACACATACACTCACAGGTTCTTTTATGTTGTCCCCCCCCCCCCGATATATCAACCACTTCCAGAATAATTGTCTGCCTTCGTTTCCCATAATCTTATTACATTCCATTTTCTTCTTGTTAATTTTCCAGTCATGCTTTGTTATTTTATAGTTACTTATTCTGTTTTAACTATCTTCCATTATATTCTACACTCTGATGCGAATACACTTATAGTACATTAATACATTATGGTTACACTTATAATACATTATTACATTCCATATTTACACTCAATTAACTCAGAAAAGATGATAGTATTAACACAAAGTGAGTCTTTTTCTTTCATCACACTCAGCATTTTTCCTCCATCATATTATTCTTAAATCTTTCACTTCAGTTTATATTTACTCTTGTCTAGCTATGTAAGTACTATTATCTATTTCTATTTCTATTTCTATATAAGATCCACTATATTGCCATATCCCATATAAACATACTTTGTCTTATTTTTCTTCTTTCTACATAATCACAAGTTTGTCAACTACAATACCATTCTTTCCAGGAACATTCTTCTAATTGGTTAAACTCTTTTTAAAATTCCTCACACACATCCAATCTATCTCTACCTCATTTTTATCTTCTTCTCTCATCAACATTGTAAGCGTGTCCATCTCCATAGCCTCATTAAGTTTATATATCCAATCCTCATCCTTTTTCCATTGCTTTGCATATGTCATCCTAGCTGTAGTGAGCATGTACAACAGAATGCGCATCTTAATTTTTTCTTTACTTGGGTTTTGATCTGAGATCATGTTTAATAGGAAAAAAAGTGGATCAAAAGGTAATGGTTCTCGAACCATCTTTTCCATTGATTCATGAATCGATCTCCAATATTTTTTCGTGCTCTCACACTTCCACCACATATGATAGAAATCTGCTCCTGGCTTTTTACACTTCCAGCATTCCAAATTGCACGTCTTATATATTCTCTTAAGTTTTTCCGGGGATAGATGCCATCTATGCAACATTTTAAAGAAATTGTCTTTGTAATCTTGACATAATGTAAATTTATTTGAATCTTTCAGGGCTTTCTCCCATTTCTCCAAGCTGATCTCTTTTTCTATATTTTGAGCCCATTTAATCATAGTATTTTTCACTGTCTCTTGTTCCATTTCTTGATCTTTCAGTAACTTATAGTATTGGGCAATATGTCCTTTCTTCTTGTCGAAAAAGATCTGATCTATTCCTTCTTTATTTTCCTTAATCCCTTTTTCTAGTTTGTCTTTCTTATATCTTTCTCGTAGCTGTCTGTGTAAAAACCAGTCCATGTCTATATTTTCTTCTTTTATTTGATCTAAAGTTTTAAATCCTATATCCTTATTTTCCTTTCCTGTTATCAACTGTTTATTTGTTACCCATGGGGTAGTCCTATTTTTCCTTGTTCTATTGAATAGAGCTTCCTGTGGGGAGGTCCATGTTGAAAGTTCTCTATAAAATCTTCCTTTGATTTTCGCCCATGTGTTGATCAGAGCTTTCCTTATGATATGATGCATAAAGTCTTTGTTATCTCCTGCTTTGTTGTACCACATGAAAGCATGGAACCCAAATCTCATCTTTGTACTCTCCAAACAGAGCAGCTTCCCGTCCTCTAGCCTTGCCCATTCTTCCAGCCATTGCAAACATGCAGCTTGGAAGTAGATTTTTAGATTGGGTAGTGCTAAACCTCCTTTCTCAATGTCATCTGTCAAGATCTTCCATGCAATTCTGGGTTTCTTTCCTTCCCACAAGAATTTAGTTATCTCTTTTTGCCATTTATCTATATGTCTTGTATTATTTATTATTGGTATATTCTGAAATAAGAATAGCAACTCTGGTAGTATCTTCATCTTAATGATCGCTACTTTTCCTGCCATAGACAGGCATAGCTCCATTTTCCCAGTTTCCCATATGTATGGTTTCTAAAAACATAAATCCTATCTACTTTTTATGTAGCAAAAGTTGTTACTGTACAATATTGTATGTTTAGACAAATTCAAAGAATTCTAAGCCAGTCACTGGCAGGAGCGGAGCAGATTTTTTCCACTCCTTTTTCTGGTGGCTTTGGGTTGCCTTTGGCAGCCTTGGAATGGCTTCAATCCACTTTGGGGGCATGCATCATCTGAACATCCCACCCCTGAAACTGCCAGAAGCTGCTTCTTTTGGCCCATCTGTTTCAGGCCATATTAATCAAAACTGCAAATAACCAAATCTACAAAAGTCAAAGCTGCAAATGTGGAGGACTGGCTGTACTGCCAGAAGGTATGAATCATTAGAAAAAGACAATAATGCTAAGAAACGTAGAGAGCAGTGGGAAACAAAGAAAACCACATGCCAAATGGACTCAATCAGGGAGGCCATGGGCCTCAACCTGCAGGGCCTGAGCAGTGTAAAGGAGGACATGGGATCTCAAAGATGTCTCATCCACAGGGTTGCCATGAGTCGAGCACAATTCAAAGGAAATTAAAAACAATAATATTGGCATATATTATTTTATGAACTTTACAGATAAATTATCTATAATCATTCAATCATTCAAAAATCAATGAAGCAAGCAATTAATCGGGGCTAAGCCTGTAAACTTATCAAGGAAACAGCCTGATTTTTATATGTCCTATAGTGTAAAACATAGGGTAGATGGGCCTACTAGTTGGGCTTTAAGAGGTGGCCATAACACCCTTCAAATATCAGGTGGGAGGACAACTCCTTTCACAGAAAATGGGACCTAAACTGCTAAACATACTAAAATATCTCCAACTCCTCAGTCGCATTTTACCTGTACCAGCACAGTCTTCACTGAGGGGTCTTCTTGAATACCAGGACTGACATTCGTTATGTTTTCTCCACTTTGTTTGCACGGTAACAGTATCACTTTAAAAACACAGAAGTGTACATTAATTGTCATATAGTGTTAAATTACTGAAGAAATTATAATCTAAAATCTAAAGGATGGTTGCTGCTGCTGCTGCTATCTGCCTTTAAGTTATTTCTAACTTATGGTGACCGAAGGCAAACCTATCCTGGTGTTTTCTTGGCAGAATTTGTTAAAAGAGGATTTACTCTTGCCTTCCTCTGAGGTTGACAGAGTGTCACTTGCTCAAAATCACCCAGTGGGTTTTGCAGAGGTGAGTACGGATTTGAACCCTTATTTCCTCCACTCCCATCCTACTCTGTTACTCAAATCATTACAACACACTGGTTCTAAAGGCTTTCTACTGCATGTTCTATAAGTAAGTATACAACCTGTTTGTGACAACACTCACATCAGAAAGCTTGTCTTAAGGCCAAATAGCTAAGCCACTCCGGCAGCCATGAGGTGCTATCAGAGTGTGAACTCATTTGAAAGATGAGCCAGATTACCTCTTTGGGCTTGAATTCAGGATCTGGGAAATCATCACTGATATAGCCGGGATGCCACAGTCCGCATGAATCCTGGGTCGAAGCTGGCCAATTTTTGAAGTTGGAAGTTTCCCAGATCCTGAATTCAATCCTGAATAGGTAAGCCAGCTTATTTGTTAATGCAATAAGATCCATAGTCTGTGAAAGACTGACTGCATATAATAAAGGTCTTATTGAGAAGTGGTCTTTGTTTCTGTAAGGTCAAAATGATTTGTTGAATCACAGAAATGAATACATTCAGTTTAGCCATGCAGACCATATAAACAAATGGAATTAGATTTTATAAACTTTTAATAAAAGCCAAATATGCTTCCCTCTATTAGCCTGAATGATCTTTTAGCAGATGAAGATGTGTCTTGTTGCTTCCAAGATGTTCATGTTTAATATGAGAAATCTAGGATTAATCTAGGATTAATACACAACAAAATTAATAAACCACAAAAATGTTAATAGGAAAATAAAGGAAATTTTGAAATAGAATATAATTCTTTAAATACTAAACAGAATTTCTTTAAATACAGAATTCCATGTCCCTGTAGTTCAGTTTCTTGTATAGTGGGCCCTCTACTTTTGCTGGGGTTAGGGGTGCAAAAGCCATGCAAAAGTGGAAAACCCGCAAATTAAAAAAATACTTTTTTTTAACCTGAGACAACACCTCTCTAGGAATCTCTAGGTCCTTCAGTGCACCTCTATGGTCAGCATCCGCTGGAAGTTGATCATAGAATTGCACAGGAGGACCTTCAACTGCCTGGACAAATGTTTTCTCTAGGAATCTTCAGCATGTCTTCTGGTGGACGCTGACCACTGGAAGACCTAGAGTTTCTGAGAGAGAGCATATTAGTCAAATCATGAACAATCAAATCTTCAAAAGTCAAAGTCACAAATCATAGAGCTGGAAGAGACCACAAGGGCCATCCAGTCCAACCCCTGAGGGTCAACTGTATATGCTAGTCAGTCTTTTGTTAACCAACAAAACTCCCTTGTCATATACTGTATTCTGTATCAGTGAAGATATTCCACATATATGTACATCACTGGCCCTATCTCCTTGAAGACCACATGCTGAATGTGCACATCTATAAAGATCTGGCTATGTACAAGTAAGTGGTTGCAGCCAAAGTGTGTTCACTCATATGTAGGCAGCCGTTAAAAATGTCTACGCTCAATGACACAGACCTTCTAATAACTGTGTGAAACCCCCTCATGTGAAAAATATTTATTTATTTGTTTGTTTGTTTGTTTGTATCCCACTATTTCCACAGGATTGGGATTCAGTATATATACACTATATACACAGTATATATACATTACTCAGAAAATACACAAAGGGGATTTAAACGTTGTCTTATGAAGAACAAGCTGCATAATTTAGTTTTTAAAAAGAAACTGATATTACTATCAGAACTATAATTTGCTGGGCTAACATATCTTTCTAAACCCTGGATGCTGATTCTCTGCTTCAAAACAACATTAGGGGACAATTTCCATGCAACTATTTTAAACTTTTTCAGTTCTTCCCTTCATCAAATCAGATGTCAAAGTGGTTTACGAATTATAATTTAAAAACTGCAAAATATAAATGACAGTACAAAAATGACATTCAAAGGAAGATTCAGCGGAGTATAAGACTACGCTTAAAATGGTTAACAGCACACTTTAATTGGAGGTAAATCCCACTGTATTCGGTGAGGCTTACTCTAGAAAAAGACATTTAAATGCTGGGATAAATAAAAAGGTTTTGGCTGACACTAGGCAAATGTCCTGGGGATATCATTCCATCAATAATTATAGTAAGATCTCTGCTACCATCTACTGTAACTTCCCTTTAAAAATAACCTATGATACACTGATGTGAGTAAGCTGATTTTGGGATTCAGAAAAACAACCTTGATTGGTCAGTTTTATATCTAGTTTAAATTATACATGACAAATCTATGCCCCCCCCCAAAAAAACCCATGGTATAACTGGCTTGTTTTTCCTTTGTTCCTTTGTTCCTTTTCTCTTTTGCCTGTGCCATTATCTATTTATTTTACAATAGTTTATAAAAATATGAGAGAAAATAAAGCTACAATAGAGAATTAGCCTATACCCTTTGTAATTTCTAAAATAAATAACAAACAGGAATTAAAGTACAGATGTATACCTTTTAAAAATAGATAGGTCATTCAAAATATCGCCAGCAAATTCATCCATTAGTGTACACTCCATTGGTATCAGCTCTAACTTAGGCAGTGTCATGTTAGAGGCATTTCCTTAAAAAAATGATTTTTAAAAGATTATCAACATTTGTGAGGAAGGAAAATATTATTTATTTATTTATAGTATTTATACCTCACTCTTCAGCCAAAAGGCTATCAGAGCGGCTTACATTTTTTAAAATAAGACATTAATGTCAACATGCAGACAACAGCTGATAGGTCTATTCAGGTGTACTAATATGAAATCAATCACTACTATATGAAATCAGCTACATTCATGAGATGTGATCCAAAACCATCAAAATCATGAGATATAATCCAAAATACAAAACGCCTTTATAAAAGGCAATAGGCAAATCAATCTTGAGATAGGATTTGTTGCTGCTATCCTAGCACTGCAGATTGGGTGCCACTATGGTTAGTTTTGCGGTAAGGCAAAAAAGTGTTATTGCACCACTTTTATTCCAGTACTGTTGCAAGTGTGCAATATCGCTCAATCTTAAACCATTATGTTTCCATATATACAAAAAGCACTATTTAACAGTTTGTTTGTGCTATACATTATTGTGTGATAATGCCCATAGTCACACTTACCTAATCCCTGCAGAGAAAGGAACTAGACTAGGTCGTGAGACTGGTTTCCCGCTAGGTTATTCTCCTACACTAGTAAAGCTCCAAGTCAACCTAACTGGTTTATCAGACTACCAATCAAGTAAGAAAAACAACCCATTAGCAAAATGTCCTCTGCCAGTACATGAGAAAAAATGTATTAATTAAAGATATTACAAAACATAGCTTTAAGAAATTATTTCAACAGTAATATATGCTGAATTATTAGAATTTGCTCTGATCAACTGAATGTGCATACACCAGTTAAGAATGAATAGGCAGAGTCCCTTTTTTATACTGCTGTTTGGTAGGCAAACAGCAGAAGCAGGGGACTAAACTTGGTTCCCTGCTCTGTTTGTTGATCAAACAGGCAACTGCTAGAACTACAGTGGGCCTTCCACATTCGCTGGGGTTAGTGGCACAGGACCACCATGAAAGTGTGAAAACCACATATTAAAAACACATTTTTTTACCTGAGAGAACAACTCTAAGGCCCATTCCGCACAGGCCAAAAGTACACGTACTAGGCTTAGAAAGAGGTGTCCTTTCCAGACACCCCTAACCCTAGTACGTGCTCTGTGCGTACAAAATGGTGGCGCCCATTCTACACGGGCGCCACCATTTTGACATCACGGACACCTAACGTCTGCATGTCGGAAATGATGGTGCGAGTGTGCCACTGGTGCCTTGCGATGCCATTTCCACGGCGCAAAAACAAGCCACTTTTTGCGGCTTCTTTTTGCTGTGCCGAGGAGTCGCATGGTTTGGCCGTTGGGGCTCCTCGGCACAGCAAATGACGGTGCCGGCAGACCGCCCTTTTGGGCGGTCTGTAAAGCACCTAAGAATCTCTAGTTCAGTGATGGAGAACCTTTTAGAAGCCGAGTGCCCAAACTGCAATCCAAAAATCACTTATTTATTGCAAAGTGCCCTGTCCCTCTGGCTTTCTAGTAACAAACCCTGGCAAACTCTGTGCTGAGGCAATGGCACATGTGCCCACAGAGAGGGCTCTGAGTGCCACCCCTGACACACGTGCCATAGGTTCGCCATCACTGCTCTAGTTCCTCCAGAGCAACCGTAGAATCATGCTGGAGGACCTACAAATGCCTAGAGAAGTGTTTTTTTCCTAGTTGTCTCTAGATCCTCCAGCACAACTCTATGGGCAACTTCTGGCAGAGTTGTGCTGGAGGACCTAGAGAGGACATATTAATCAAATCCTCAAATAATCAAATCTGCAGAAGTCAAAGCCGCAAATGAGGAGGGCTACCCATAGACTAGTCTAGGAGACACACCATTTTGTTCTGCATGTTTCTCCATCCAGTTAGTTCATGGGGGCAAAAACCTGCTCCCATGTACAGGTCTCATTTGCTCCTCGGACTGAAGTGAATAAGGTATTATTATACAGATTACAATAACATAACTCTAGCATGGTACAGTGATTTAAGCACTGAACTAGCACTCCAAGAGACCCATGGTTTGAATCCCCACTCTCCCACTGCATGACCGTGGGCAAGTCATACTCTCTCATTCCAAGAGAAAGGCAATGGCAAACCTCTTCTGAATAAATGCTGCCAAGAAAAACCTTGGACAAGATCACCATAAACCAGAGTCAGTTTGAAGGCACATAGCAACGGTAATCCATATTACCTTTGCTTGGAATATCTCCATATTACCTTTATTTGGTGAAAACTCTGGTGTAAGAAAACACTTAGAAGTTTTCCGCAGTGGAAAGGAAGCTCCAATATCAAGTCTCGCAGATAGTTGTGAAATACCTTTCCACAATTTTTCATACATCAAACACAAATGAATATTTGATTTTATATCCAAATCAAGCTCTAAAAAAAGTATAATGCAGAAAAAAACATTTGACATATTGCAGTTTAAGATACTGCTAGTAATAATATAAAGCAAACATTTTCAAATCTCAGACATAAAGTCCTAGCCTTTTAATATTTTGAAATATTTTAAGCAAGAAAAAATACTCATACACATACACATTGATGTGTGCATGACAAATTATGCTTACAACTGTAACTTGTACTGTAAATAAATGCAATTTAAAGTTATGGAACATGATATTCTCAGAATGTTTAGAAAGATCTCACTGTATCCTGCTAATCTTGACATACCATTTTCACTTCATATAGAAACGTCATCTTTCATACTCCTTAAAGGCAGTATGCTTCATCATAATTTATATCTATTATATTATTCAACATTCTTTGGAACTGTTATTTTCGACGTCTAGCAACTGCTATCCCAATTTCACACTATAATTTTCTGCCATCTACAGTGGCTACTGTGGAAAGTTTTTTTCCCATTTTTCCCTCCTGACCATCAAATACTCTCTAAGAGATCTGCATGATATTTTAATTATACTGTACCAGTTTAGGGACTATCCAGAGTGATATTTCACTCTAGTCTACAGAATCATAATATAAAATCAGCTGTATTATTGTTTTGGTTATTAATTTATCAATGACTTGTGTGTAAATAATCCCAGAGACATTTTATGCTATATGGGTAGTATATAAATTTCACAACAAAGAAATTCCCAAAGAGGAACTTGCAAGATGTTCCAGTGCAATAAATAGGATGTTCATCCTAAAGCCAGTACTCAACCACCATTCACAAGGAGCATAAACATCAGCAAAAATTAGAAGTGTTGTGTACTTTATGATCCCTGAGAGAACATGAATCTAAATAAAGCAAAATTAGCACAAAGAGTAAACAACTTTCCCATTGCAATCCACAACTTTCAGTTAATGGGAGCACTTATATAACTGATAGATATGTGTAAGGGAATTCAGTACAGGCAGTGAGATAGCATGTTTTTCATCAACTCCACTCCACTACAAAAAGGCTTGTTTCACACCAGAACATGGACATGTTCCTTTTCAGACTATCACTTGCAGACAGTGTTCTCTCCCAAGGTAGAATGAACAATGGTGATTAGGGGATTTTAGAAGTTACCAGTCCAAAACAACAACAAACTTCACTCAAGCTAAGTTTCAAATATGAGAAAGCAAATGATCTTATAATTCAAAGACATAATATGCATGTAATACCTGGGCCTTTTCCTGATTCATAATAATGTACAATGTTTCTCCACAGGAGATTATCACTCAGATCAGGCAAAGTAGAAGTATCTATGTCCAGTGATGTATTACAGTCAAGATTTTTCAAAACATGAAATTCACAAAACTTATGCTAAAGAAAGAGAGGGCAATATCATCAAAGTGTATACAACATTTAAAAAAAAAAACTTTCAAAAGGGGGAAGTGGGGGGAAATATGACTAAAGTATACATAGCATATGAAGAAAACACTTTCAATTGATGTACATTGTAGCTTCAGTTTCCAGTTGGGAAGCCAATAGATTTATCAAATTGCAATTATAAAAAAAAATTACTCAGAATTTCTAATGGGTGCCCGTTTTAGCGCCACATCAGGGCAGTGGCAACCACATGACACAGCCCCGATCTCACCTTTCCGCTGTGCAAAAAGGAGCTGAAAAAATGGCTCTTTATGTGCCACAGAAAGGGAGCCATAGCCACTGGTGCCACAACTTTCTGGCACCCCTTTGGTGCTGCATCATCTAGACACAGCGCCAGACGTGCTCTGTGATGCTGCATGCCGTGTGGTGCGGTGCATGGCATGACACTGGCCTGGGGGTGAAGTCAGGGCATGCGTCATAAGGACACTATGTCCTGTCTCTGTCCCCAGGCCAGCCTTAATGGCCAGTCTGTACAGCCTCTTTGTACCTAATAAGTATGCTTAGGATACTAATCACATAATATAATCCTGTGCATATTTACATGGAAGTAAACTTGAGTTAACTGGAGTTTATTCACAAAGTATTCATAGATTGAGGTTGTAAGCCCATCATCATGTACCCTTGGGGAGGGGGGCAACTGTGGCACCTTCACCATGTTTGGAGGCCTTGAGAAGCCTTGTTTTTACAACAGGCAATGGAAATCATTTTCCTGTTCACATCCTCTTTTAAAAAAGCTGTGCTTGGGCCTAAATTGTTTCAGCCCTCCTCTCCCATGGTGGAAATCGCACCTACATCCTCTACCAGGCATTTGGGGGCAAAAGGGGGGGGAATCCATGTTTGCTTGTTTTTAACGCTTAGGCCCCAGATGTGGTGGAAATTCACTCTCCCATACCCTAGAGGTCATTTTGGAGCAAAAAAACAACAACCCCTGTTTTGACCTCTGGGACCCAAAACACCTTGTCCAATCTTTGGAGTTTATCACATGAGCTTTGCTTCCACGACAGAAGGCAGATCTTACCGCACTTCCCTGTTGCTGGGGAATACGCAGTCTGCTTGCAATTGCAGCTTCTAATGCATCATTTCAAGAACAGGAAAATCCTGTTCTTGAAAAGATACAGGAGGAACATGGAGAGGCCCAGGCTGCAAATGTGCTCATACTACTCAGCAATAAAGAAATGCAATAAACTTACATTCCACATCTAACATGGGATCAAAGCCAATGCAACAAACTCCTTTATAATTCCTCAGGAAAAGAAAATATATGTACATGAGTGAATATGAGTTCTGTAAGGAATCTTAATTTTAAAAAAGCCTTCACAGGATGGTCACCAAAAACAGCATATTTATTTTTATGACTTTCTTATTTGATATAACCTGCATCTATTGTAAAACTTACTTGATGAATTAACATATTGGTTTCCTCATTCCAGTTGTTTCTGATAAGCCTAATCTGAGCTCGTTCCGCAAGAGGTAAATAATATAGAAAAGCCACACTGAGGCAATACATCCTGATCAGGTCTGCAGTTTCTTGCAGTGTTAATAATGGTGGGTTCTTTGGCCAAAGGCAAACAAAAAGAAAGAAAGAATGAAACATATCGAACAAATTATGCTTTGGAATGAAAATGTCACCTACTGGTCCCTTATTTTGGAATTATATTGCTATGTGCATATTCTTGATATAAAATACTTCTTTCTCCCTAATGGGCCACAGGCAGCTATTCTGAAGGACTCCAGAAGCCTCTGCCACATTTAAAAAAAACAACTGTTGTACACTCCATTAGCTCTAAGGGACACAGTTTTAGTTTGTCATAGTTATGGGGGCTTCCCAGATGTTTTAAGGTGAGAACTGTCAGGGATTTGAAGGGTTAAAACACAGCACATAGGGAAATGCTTGATGTGTGTGTGTTTGGCCATGAGCATTCAGCAGAGTGGCAAGGTTGATCAGCACAGCTGAAGCTCATTGGCTCAAGGCCACTTCAGTGCCCAAGTGCACGTAGCCATGGATGATGAAACCATGTGTCTGGATTGCACAGGGGACACATGACATGGTTACACACCTGAACTCACTAGGTTTGGGAGACCACATGGTCTGGAGACTATATAAGCCCAGGGGTTGCAAGGGTGTGGCATGGGTTAGTAGAAGGAGTTGGGTTGGTATGTTTTGGAGTTTTAGAGATCTTGATTTGTATTATAGCACTGTGAATAAAGAGCATTTTGGGAGACTTAGTTTCTCTGGTGGTTTATCAGAAGAAGCTATAGCATCGGTTTGCTGTGTGTCCCCGGAGGTTCCTGCATTGCTTCAGTTCCTGGAAGACATCCAGTTGCTGTCATCTCAAATTGGACTTTGGAGCCATGCTTCTGCTTCTGGAAATTTGCCAGCTCTGCTCCAAGGGTCTGATTTCACCCCAGGACTCGTTTGAGTTGCTGACAGTGGTTGTTGGACCCCAGCAGTTGCGCTGACAAGAACCTGGGGCACTTCCTGGTTTGAAAAAGGCCTTGCCTGGGCCTAAAACAGCTGAGGGTGGGCACATGGTAAAAGTGTGTTAATTCCCAGAGAGTGCAAGGGGCATTCTGAATAAAACATTTAAAAATAAATGATTTTTTAGGGGGGTTGCCTCTCCTGTGAGGGAAATATGGGGGCATCAGGTAGTTGGCCATACTTGATGGCAGGTGATAAGAGTTCTGATGAATAACTAGTAATAGCTTTGCCTTTCCCATTCTTTTGTTCCCTTGATATTTTGGACTATGACCAAATCTGCACTGCAGAAATAATGCAGTTTTGACACCACTTTAACTGCCATGGCTCAAGGTTATGGAATTCTAGGATTTGCAGATTTGTAGGATATTTAACCTTCTCTGTCAGAGAGCTCTGATGCCACAACAAACTACCAGTTCCAGGATTCCATAGCACTGAGCTGTGGCAATTAAAGCAGTGCCAAGTTGCATTATTTCTGCAATACAGATCCAGGGTATCTTATTTTAAACTGAATTATGAAACCAATTCCCATTTGGTTATGGTTCCCACTTACGATAATTCAGTTTTGAGGAAAAGGAGCAGAAAAAAATCAGTGTCTTTTTGACGAGTGTTAAATGGGAAAAAACATGGCTTCCTTTTCTGAATCGCTTTCTGAATTTGAATTCAGTGGGAACCATGCCTGTTTAACCCGATCTGATTTAAACAGTAGTGGGAATTAGGACCACATTTCCCCCTACTTATATTGATGTTTAAACCCATCTCACAAACTACAGTGGAACCTCGCCATAGGCAGGCGCGCCATACGCGGCCTTGAGCATATGTGCTTAAACTGCGGCGCGCGCGCACCCGCGTCGCCATGCACAACCCCATTGTTTACAATGGGGCTCGAGCATAGGCGGAAATCGCCATACGCGGCGGGATCCGGAACGGATCCCCCGCGTATGGCGAGGTTCCACTGTATTCTATGGCAACTATGAGAGGAATTCATCAGCACATCATGCATTTTAGATGTCAAGAGTATTTATTGATTGAAAAATCAACTCCTTGTTTTTGTTCTTCTTTTTTATATAAATGTTTGTGTATGTCTATGTATATGTATATGTCTATGTTTATGTATGTAACAAATCACTGAATAAAGAAAAAAAATTAAAAGGAAAATAAACTCTTCAAAGGGGGCTAGTGTGTTAGCACCACATTCCTTAACAGACATATTAGAGATCAAATGGATAATGTGGAAAATCTAAAGTCACTGAATTAATGCCCCTTATAATTAGTTGTGAATTTGTAACTCAGATTTAGATTATGATTCTATATATAAATCACATTATCTAGATAACTGATTTGATCTCCATCCCCTATAATATTTCATTTTTCTGGACTATAAAATATACTACTCAATGTGTGTGGACAATGCGTGTGGACAATAAAGCAAGAGCAGGGGATGATTCTTTGTGATGGGAACTGTAGTCCAACAATATATGGAACACCACGGTTGCTATGGTGGCTGGTGATTTCTGTATTATGAGAGAAGTGCATCCATGTTAGGTTTTATAGAGAACTACCCACAGTTTTGAACCTACACTTGTATGAACTGTGGATAGCTCCTTTGAAGTCTGGACTAAAAACTGGATGAGATTCACTGCCTCAGTGCTATGGAAGCCACCAATCACCACTGAACAACCATTTCATGAAGGGGGGGTGTTGCTAGACTTAAACTGTGACAAAATATAGGAGGCCTGGTGCTGCAATGGTTAAATGCTGGTCCTGAAGCCACAACATTGTAAGTTTGATCCTGGAGAGCTCCAGGGCCAATTCAGCCTTCTATCCTTTCGTAGGTCAGTAAAATGAATACCCAGCTTGTTGGGTTCAATTGGCTTACACATTGTAAACTGTTTAGACAGTGCTAGTTCACTGATAAGTGAACTAGAAAAGTAATTACCATTGCTATTGCTGTATCCACATTGCAGAGATAAAGCAGTTCGATACCACCTTTAACTGACACCTTACAGAATCCTGGGATTTGTAGTTTGGTGAGACATCAGAGCTCTCTGACACATCAGGCTGAATACCTTGCCAAACTACAAATCTTATGACTCCACAGGATGGAGACATAACAGTTAAAGTGGTGCCAAACTGCTTTATTTCTGCAGTGCAGAAGATCTAAGAGTCACAGTAAGCACCAGCAACCTGGCAACATTCCACAGTCAATAGAACGATGTTATGTTGCAACATAATGTTGTTAGAAATTGTCTTTGTTAAAAGAAAATGATCTCTTTCTCCATTAGTTAGTTTAACACAATAGCTACTACAAGACACTGGAAGTTTTAATATGACAGGAGCTAATAGCATACAAGTATTCTCAGAGCTACTGAGCAACTATTTATTCAGAGGAAGATGACTGACTTAACACTGGAACACTGATACAACAAACACAGCAATCTTTATTATAAATTGTGGCATTAAGCATTTAGAAGCAAGCTTGATATAATAGCAAATGACTTCTCACCTGCTTTGTAGTGGCAGTTTTACTTTGCTGTTCCTTGTTGTACATGTTGAGCACCAATGACCATGACACAATGCACACAATGTATCGGATATCCTCTTCTTCTTCTGGGATTAAGGACATTTTATGGATGATCTGCCATTTATATATGTTTTAAAAATTGACATGATTAGCAAGCACCTTTCCTCTTTACAACGTAGCATGAAGCATTTTTTTTAATTCCAGTATGACACACAAACTTTAGTGTTCTTCAATTTTTAAATAAACTTGCTAATTAGCTTACTTGCTGTTCACCGCTATGATCTTTGGAATAGCGGTATATAAATAAAACAAATTATTATTATTACTATTATTATTAAATAAAATACTACACCATTTTTCTCTATATATTCTAATGAAAATACCAAAGATCTACATAGATTTTTAGATTAGGTTTTGTTTGTTTGTTTTCCCTTGTTTTCCCTTTTGAGGTCTTGCAAACCCAGGGCTGTGGCCTCCTTGACTGAGTCAATCCATCTGTAATGCAGTTTTCCTCTATTCCAACTCTCTTTTACCTTACCAAACATTTTCTTGCCTAGTGTGCCATTTCTTCTCATGATTTAGTCATTTTGGCTTCTAGGGAGAGACCAGGCATGGTCTGCCCTGGAACTCATTTATTTGTCTTTTGGGGGAGTCCCTGGTATCCCTAGAACTATCCTCCAAGCCTCACATTTCAAATGAGTTCTCTTCCTATTTCTTCACTATCTAGCTTTCACAAACATATAAAGAAATCAGAAATCCTAACTTTGTTATTCAATGATATCTCTACATATCTCCACTACTACTTAGTCTCTTTGTTGTTGTTAACTGCCTTCAAGTTAAGTTTGATTTATGGCAACCCTATAAGTGACACACCACTCAATTGCTCTGTTCAAGTCCTGCAGGCTCAGAGACATGACTTCTTTGATTGAGTTTATCCATCTAGTATGTGGCCTTCCTCCCTTTTTACTACCCTCCACCTTTCCTAGCATTATTGTCTGGAAGAGTTGTGTCTTCTTAAGCGGCTGAAGTATGAAAACCTTAGTTTGGTCATCTTCTAAATATCCAGAATTATAGAAGAAGCATCAGTTTAGCCTAGATAGCTCAGATAACATAATATAAGCCTTTTACTTTCAGAATCCAGGGATCAGATCCTTTTACAAAACAGATCACTCCCTTCTGTGGCTGACTGTGTGGCTGATCAGACTGTGTTGATGCAGAACAGAAAGTTAATGGTTCTAGCCCAGCCATCAAAGAAAAGCATTTGTGGGGAGGCCATATACTGGAGAAGGGACTATAACTAAGTGGTAGGACTTTGTCAGAAGGAAGTCACAAATTATGTTAATAGTTCCGGTAGACATTAGTGTGAAAAACCACTGCCTTAATCGCTAGGGAGATGGGAACAACCAGAGTAGCCTTTCCTAGTTTAAAGTAGTCTCATCATTAGTCAAATAATATACAGTTGTATGCACCATTACTTTTCACGTAATTGTTTCATTTATTTTCCTCCTTTCTTTTAATGAGAAGGCATGGCTCTCCTGTTTCCAACTTTATCCTTACAATTCTGTGGGGTACATCAGGCTGAAGAGGTGTGACTGTCACAAGATCACCAACTGAATCATATGACCCAGTTGGAACTTGAACCTAGCACCACACTGGCTCTATTTCAGCTGATGATGTCATCATTTTATTTAATAGAGCTGCCTTAACTATAGTCTGAAAAGACAAACTTGTAAACCTCTGCAACATTTTATAAATCATCTTCAGAAGGAATGTCAAGTAAATTATGAAAAGACCAATTACCTTTTCATCCACATCTTCTAGAGATAAACAACCAAAAAAAGAGACGAATGATTCTGCATCAGATGCCTTCAAGTGTTCTGCTTCATTTTCCAGATACATTCTAATCTCTGATTCATGCTTAAAAGAAGATTTTTTAAAATGATTTTTTTCTAGATTCTTTATGTCTCTGTCTAAGCAAGCATTTGACAGTGTTTGTGGAATGCTGCATGAAATTTTTACGTAACACGTGATTTGAAGCAGAATTAAGAAATTAAGACAGAAGGGGAGAAAGCCCTACATTAACTGCATTTTGGATTTCATGGTATCCATCAACCCAGTCCTATGCACCATTCCACTGACACATCCATTCATGGGCCCTAGCAGAAGCATCACAGCATGACTACCTGAAAATTAGGGGTGGCACTGCTATTTCCACATTGTGGCATATCTTAAAGTGAAGAGCCACCTTTGCTTTATCTTTCAGCAGTCACCACTTGTCACAGTACCTACCTATATAATACTTTTCCTACAGTCCATGGCCCTCAGTTGGGACAAGTTGGAACAAAAAGATTAATGGTTCACTCAAGGTTAAATTAAATCACTATGTCCCTGTCTGCATGGGCCAAATAAAACAGCCTCTCTCATCCTCTTGGCTGAGACACCTGAAAATGCATGGCCTAAACCCCAAGTCTGATACAAACAAACTGAACATCTGGTCCATTCAGCATCAAACCCATGGTACAACCCTGTTAAAATGGATTTAAGTAAGTTCCTGTCTGCTCCCGATTTTTTAAGAAGATCTGGAGTCCTTTGTTCTAGACAGCTATTTAAAACATGTCCTGCTCTGCTGCCTGGCATGATCACCACTGGTGCACATTACTCACTGTGAGATCAGAACGAGACATGTGATTAAGGTTGAGTGTTCTGATCTCAGGAGCAAGTGCCATCACCACCATACCAGGCAACAAAGTAGAACACCCATGCGAACAACCACCTGGCATCAAAATGGAGAGCCCCGCTAATGGGGGGAGGTTGGACCAGCTTTGGGGCTAGGATAGATACTTAAACTTGTCACCCAAGTATCCTGGCCAGTGCAGATAGGACCTGTCAAAGAATGAGTATTTGTATTAGTAAATGATACCGTAATGATATATGGTTTATGCTTATAATAACTTAAAGAAATAATGACTGAGTGATGTCTTAAAGAATATGTGAGAGGTTTTAATTCCATTCATTCCTTAACTATAGGTCAATACCCCTATCTAGAAATACCAACAGTCAGTTCACAAGCAATACTCTGAAAACTCTTCCCTGAACAACTTTTACCACACTCTAGCAAGTTTCTTAAGTACCAATATGTATGTTTCAAGTTTTGTCCAAATGAGACTTTGTTTTTTGTTTTTAGCACCCAAGATTTTTTAAATGTCTTATATTGGTTTTTAACTAGCATACTGCTCAGGTGGGGCATGGAAATCTGAAGTACACTGCATCACTATATCTAATGCTGCCTGTGGGTTTTGTTTCATTTTAATTGTTGTTGTTAAAATGCATGCACTATGATAATTCAACACAAGAGTGATGGCTTTTAGCACAATTCATCACCCTCTTGGTCCTGGCAGGGTTACTGTCCCTCCTCAAATGTCTTGCCATGGTAGTCCTAAAATAATATCTCCATTTTTAGTGGCAAATAAGTATATTTTCATCACTGCATTAAAGCCTATTACTTAAAAAAAATCTCTGGAGTTACCAGTTATATAGCTCAACCTCTCATGAATCAGTGCAATTCCATATAACCAAAACCTTCTCCTTCCATTCAGCCATCCTCCCACCTACTGCAGATCACTAATAGGTAGTGCATAAATTGTTACCAGGAGGTAAAAAAAAAGAGAATCAAAGCTGGGAGATGCAGAGAATAAGGCATGGATAGGTGAGGAGTTTAGAATAGTCAGTTTCCAATGTGTCCTTTAAGTACATTTGGATGAGTACACTTCAACAAGCAATATTAAGCAGAAGAGAAAGATAGGCCATAAAACAAGGTCCTTTACATTTTAACTTACCTATTTTAAATTAAAATTTTAATCAACATAATAAATATCAATGCATGAATTCCATTCTCTAGTTGGCTAGCTACCTGTTAAGCATATTTGATTGTGACAGAGCCGGAATATAAAGACTGCGAGCTCAAATATATCTCCAAACAAGGATTTTAAAGGCTTTGGCTGGAACTCAAAAAGAAGTAGGAAACCCGTGGGGGAATGTTATGGTGGTATTATATGGTCTGAGTTATAACAGAAGACAGTGGAGTTCTGAATGTAACTGAAGGGGCTAAGGGCTTGTCTACATGATTAAAATGCTCCTTACTACATCAATTAGAATGCAATTCAGCCACATGCAATCTGTAAGAGTTCGGGCCTTTTGTAGGAGACAGACTCTTTAAACTCTGCCAAAAAATGCTTACAATTTTAACTGCAGTATCCACAAATATCCACAAGGATGTGGATTACAGAATGGTTGGCCATTTGTCTGCTTTGCATGGGTTCAGATGGCTGCACATTTTTGGAAGAGAGGGGAGAAAGATGCAAATAGATGCAAATTTGCACAGGAACATAAAGACAAATATTGGTGTGCATGTGTGAAAATCTGTAACAATTTGCATAATACACTTGCATGTAGACTATCCCCAAGGTTTTACAGACGTATAAGCCTTATAGAAAAATGTTGCTACTTTCAGACTCAAAGTTTGTTAGACCATTGATCATAATTTCACCATGAGGTACAGAGAGAACTCAAGAAAAATGATTTGTGAACCACAACTCCCAGAGTCCCCTAAACAACATGGCCAGAAAGCACATAGTCAGAAAAACTAACTTCTCTCAATTAGGATATAGGAAAAGGCAAGATAATGATGACCGAAAAATGAAAGCAAGTAAAGAAGAAAGTGAAAGATACACCTAAGCTTGCAGCACCATACAGCTTTCCTTTTAATTGTTGGTAAGGTACGTCATTAGGGGAAACTGACATTTTTTAAAAAAACCTCCAAATCCATCCAGCTGCATTATGATAAAACGGAATGGATTCTTAGAGTGAAGTCATCCAGAAAGTGTCATTTGGAGGACTAGAATGAATGAGTCTAGGAACTGCAATCCATAACTTGGTTAAAAATATTCAAATGCACATCATAGAAATAAAATAATGGTAATTTTTTAATATTTAAACTTATATGGATTGTAGTGAGAAAGTGAAAGGTGTACGTGACCAAGAACAACAGACATTAAGAGTGATATGTGTTGTATAATTATATGCATTAAATGAATTAAATAGAATGAGTGAATACCCCGTGTTTCTGCTAGTATTGAATATATAATATACTTCATGTTGCTGCTAGCAATATTTCTAAAGAAAATATTGATAATTATCCCCATTTCTGCTTCAAAAATTTTATCAAATCCTTCCAACTCTTCTTCATGTCTTGCTAATATTTTGTTTTTGATCAGTGTTGTTAATTTGTCTAAAACCACCATATCACCAAGTTTCATACTTTTAGGAAAACTAATGGGAATGACCAGGATAAAGAAAAGGAAATTATAACATTTTAAGGGGGGGGGGGACAGCTCTGGGAGGGAAGGGAGTCAAATAATGGTTAGGGCCAGAGCAGACGGGTAGGGAAAAGTGGATCAATCATGCTTTTTCAGAAAGCATGTTGAAACGCTGCTGTCCACACAGTCCACTCCCAAGGCACGCTGAACACTCACAAGCAGACCACATGGTACAGCATCAAGCCTCATCTGTGGATAATTTTTTTTTGTCACCTCCCCACTATGCATGCACATCGTCACACAAACAAACCACCTGAAGCCTTCAAGTACCTTCCACATCCTGCCCAAATGCCATCCCATTGTATGGCCTCCCCTTTGATTGGTCACCCAGTTGCACATGTGATGCTCTGCCCATACAGGGCATCAGTACATCAGTGTGCAAGTTGTACATTGGCAAAACACAATCATGGAGAGTCTCCATGCATATCTCCTTCATCCCATGCTCCCCTGTTGGACTGTCTGGTTTGTGTATGGTGTAATTTTTTTGCTCTGCCACAGCTCCGCATTGGCACCAGGCTGTTTATATGCAGGCAAGAAGATGCACAAATTTCATGCTAAGCCAGAGTATCTCTGCTTTTTTTGCTCTGTTTTTGAGCCCCAGAGTGCTGCTTTGTTTCACTTTCCATCCGCTTTTGAGGTGTGCATTGTATAAATGCCTCACCATCAAAGCAGCTGGAAGCTGTTTTATTTTGTCCATATATTTCACCCCTTAAAGAGGACATAACATGAAATTTGAAGGAAAGAGAATATGAATTTGACATTGTTACTCTTGGATGTTTTCTATACTCTTATACAGTGGTACCCCGGGATACGAAAGCACCGCGTTACGAAATTTCCGGGATACGAAAAAATTCCATAGGAAAAAACTGTTCCGGGTTACGTTTTTTTTTTCGGGTTACGAAAAAAATTTTTGGTGCTTTTCGGCGCTTTTTCGCACGAAATCGCGGCTTCCAGCGCTAGCGCCTATGGCTTTTTTGGGTTGCGAAATCTTTCGGGTTATGAAGGGCACCGCGGAACGGATTAATTTCATAACCCGGGGTACCACTGTATATTGTTTTTATTTTCATTTATTTTTATTTAAAAATATTAATAAATCTTGAGACAATCTATGTATTTTCCCATTTAATATATATATATATTTAAAAGCCAGTGTCATTATTTACCTCTCCAAAAAATTTCCAATGGTGCTGTCCAGTGTGGATACGGTACCCATATATTCCTTCTGTATCAAATTCGTAGCCTGAAGTAAGGACAACATTGATGTTTTTGAACAAGGCATGAATAATAATTATATGGAAAAATTTGGTCTGCAGTTGATTCAGTCCTTCATCTGAGGTTAATAAGAAATATGGGGAGTTATTGTTCAGAAATCTCTTCCAGTTGTCTTCTAAGCAATTATAAAATTCAGTCTTTACTGCAGTATCAGTGTTCTTGATTAGGTGGTGTATCAATGCTATTCTCAAAAAAAGGAGATGAGGATTTCCATGATATAGAAGTTCTGCATCCTGCAGGGGAAGGAATAATATTTTTTACACTTAGTTTAGAGAATGCCCTCACATATTATTAACTATAAAACATGGTTTTGCAACTTATAACCCGAGTTAACTAAAGCAGGGGATACACCTACTAGCTGATAGAGCATCCTTAGCTCCTACCCCATCATTTACTTGTTAAGTTAGCAAGAAGAAATAAATGTAGGAGGGGGGAAGGAGTTTGTTCTTAGTTTACAAGAAGAATTAGTGCTTTTATAGGATCTGAAGCAAGGCAGGACCATTGTTTTTAACAGTATTTCTTAGGTGCAGCAAACCAACCTCTGTGACACTTATTACAGTGCTCTATAGCCAATGTATTAGACGGTTAAAATAAATACAACCCCAACTTGTACTACAGAAAAGAAAAAGAACTCATCCAACTGCAATTAGCTTTAGCTCACCAGTGACTTTATTCAGCAACATTTCAATTTGCATGTATGTGTGTTTGTATGTACACACATCATACTCTCTATTTCTGATGCACAAGCGGCAAGAGCCCTTGTTTATTAGGTGAAACTGAACCCATTGTATCAGTTGTGTTGGGGATTTGTACAGCTTGCAGATGTTCAACAAAATCCAAGAACCCTAAACAGCATCAGGGTGTCCTCAGGGTCCACAGAATATGGACAAACTGACTTGGGGTGGGAGGGACAGAAAACCACAACAGGCGCTGGAATCAAATCACTGGAATCCTGGACAGAGGCATTCCACACTGCGACATGTCATTGCAAGTTCCACTTGTAAAAGTAGGCAATAGTTTCAATGTACTCTGAACATTATATGAAGCTTTGTTACAGTCTGAACCTGGGTGTGGTTACTCAAAAGTAAGTCTCACCGAATTCAAAGGAACTTGATCCTAGGTTATGAACCTTTGATTGTATGACAAGTTTGTTTGTTTGGAGTATTTGTACCCCACTCTTTGACCACAAAGGCTCTCAGAGTGGCTTACAAATGGTTAATTAGTTCCCTGCCCTCAGGATTACAACCTAAAAAGACATAGAATCATAGAATCATAGAATCGTAGAGTTGAAGAGACCACTAGGGCCATCCAGTCCAACCCCCTGCCATGCAGGAAATCCAAATCAAAGCATCCCTGACAGATGGCCATCCAGCCTCTGTTTAAAGACATGACACAAAAGGAGAAGAGAATGGCAGTGGGGAAGGGGGTAAGGTCCAGCGGTTCTGGACCTTATAGTCCAGAGGAGAACTGGAGGAGGGATCCCCTTCTAACTCTGGGCTAGGCCTGATGGAGCTGGCCTGCCTCTCTCTCTCCCTGAGGCCAGATAGTATCAGATGGACTGGAGGGAGGGCTCTCTTTTGCTACATCCACACTGCAGAAATAATCCAGTTTGAGACTGCTTAAACTGCCCTGGCTCCATGCAATGTAATTCTGGGAACAGTAGTTTTGTGAGACGTTTAGCTTTCTCTGTCAGAGAGCTCTGGTGCCACAATAAACTACAGTTCCCAAGATTTCCTAGCACTGAGCTGGGGCAGTTGAAGCGGTCTCAAACTGGATCATTTCTGCAGTGTGTTTTGGACCTTTTTTACTCAAGTTAAGAAAGAGCTTCAACATGCCATTGATTAATTTTATCTAACAGATTATGCATAACCTCCCATCAGAGAATACCAGTCTAATAGCCATCATTTTTTTAAAAAAACACCATTTCCCCTTACCTTGAAGAAAACAATTATGTATTTAAGTCCTTTACTCTCTAAATTCAGTAAAAAGCATTCCACTAGGTAAAAGAAGTGCAAATTCTGTCCTTGCTGTAATGTTGAGTCATGTGCACAAGTGATAAACAGTGCATCGCCATCAATCAAAATACATTCTGACTCAACATAACCATTCAGCAAGCTGACTCTGTAAAAGAGAAACATGTACTAATTTTGAGGTACAACTTTTATGGTTCTGCAAGACAGAGATAATTTTGACAAGTAGGATGGCAATTAGTAACAGTACGACTTGGGGCCCATTCACATTACAAAAAAAATCGGTTTTGAAACCGATTCAATCACGTGAAGTTCCTACTCACCCCGAATCTCACACAAGCGAATCCGGGGCTTGCACACCCGTTCCGTGTTAAATGGCCCCTAGCGCGGGTCTTTTGAAATCGGCGCAAATGCCGTTTCTTTTTAAAAACCCCGGGTCCTGGGAATGAGAACTTTGGCCTTGATCACGATCGAGGCAAATTGAGGGAGGGATTTAGGTCAGAGGGTGGGCAAAGGGCAAGGCATTTCCTCCCCTCATCGGAGGGGAGGGGGAGGAGGAAAGAGCTCTGGGAAGAAGGGAGCAAGGGAAGGCATTCTTTAGGAGCCTCTTTTCCCTGCATCCCCTGCCCAAAGCCCTCTGTCGCTGGGCATTCCTTCCCTTGCAGGAGGAAAAAATCAGGTCATGAACGGATCTCATGTCAGGCAAAACCCCCCCCCCTTTTCCAATTCAAACAATTTTTTAACCATTTTTTTTTGAGCACACATGCGCATGGTTTATATTCCAGAATGTATGTTTCATTTTAACCATTTTTTTTTAGCACACATGCGCATGGTTTATATTCCAGAGGCAGATGGAGCTAGGCTTGCACTTGGATATCCTTGGATCTCCTTGCTTTCTGCAGAGGGAGAAGCTACAAATGTTGCAAACAGTCAATGTTACATTTTTACCAATTTTTTTTTGAGCAAATATGCGAATGATTTGTCTTCTTGAGCAGATACAGCAAGGGAAGCAAAGGGAAAGCTAATGTTGCTTTTAAAAGCAAAAAATAAAAAAATAAAAAAATAAAAAAAAAACATGCCAATCCCAAGATCTGCCTGGGACAGGGGCAGATCTGACCCAAAAGCCCACAGGTTTATTAAAAGAGAGAGAGAGAGAGAGGCATCTCTCTCCCTGCTTCAGCCGCTGAAACCCCTATGCCTGGCTCTTTAAAAAGGGAGGACACTTCCCCCGATGCCCTGCAAACGTCACCATGACGATAGCTTGATTGGCAGCGGCCAATCTACAGAATGCATTCGATTTCTGTCAAAATGCATTTGATTTCAATTTGTAGTGGGCACTTGCTAACGGAGCGATTCGGGGGAGGGGCATCCGGATCATCCCAGTTCCCTCCATGTCTTTTACCCCAGTATGAATTGGTATGTGCTGGGATAACAAAGCACTTCAACCAATGGTATCAAAAGGCATACCTGAGGCAGGTGTAAAATGTATCATCAGTGAAAATTAAACAAGAGAAAAGGACAAGGAAGGAAATATTAGCAATTTTGAAGACTTTTCTTTTATAGCAATGATTAAAGAATAAGATGGGTGACTAAAAGGTGCAGAAGAACCAACATGGACACAATCTCCCACCAGTTCCTGGTGTAGATTGTTCATCAAGACTACCAAAGATGATTCTGTCTCATAACTGGCCTGAAGCCAGATTGATATGGATCTAAATTAGCCATTTTAACTAGAAAGTGCTGGAGTTGTGACACCACACATACTTCAGCATGTTGCCAAAACCTGGAACACTGAAGACTTACTGGAAATTTCCAAATATAGTGGGTTCAGGGAGATTATTCTTAATAAAACTGAATTCTCACCTGGATCTCTTGTACTTTGTCACAAAGGGACACTTACTATTTCCGCCAACGAGGCAGGTTTACCCTAGCCAGTTTTATAAGGCAGTAAGAGCAGATGCCAAGCACAAGTGGTTGGTCTCACCTCTTCAACGATTCTGTGGTTTTTTTGGACTATATAAAACAGGGGTAGGCAACCTGTGGCCCGCGGGCCAGATGCAGCCCGGCGAGGCATTGGGACTGGCCCCAGCCCGGTCCTGCCGCCGATTGCCGCCGGGGCCTTTGGCCTCTTGCGCACAGAGGCAAGGGGGGCAATTGTCTATAGACGCCTCAGAAACATGCATTTATATTAACATTTTTTTTAAAATCAGCAATTTTTTTTGCGTGTCCTCCAGTTTTTTTTAAAAAAGTGTCCACCATTTGAAAATGTTGTCCTACATTTGTCCCGGTTTATTTATTTATTTAAATTTTTAAAAAATTATTTAATTATTTATTTTTTGGCTTCAGCCCCCCAGTTGTCTGAGGGACAGCAACCCGGCCCCCGGCTCAAAACGATTGCCTACCCCTGATATAAAACAACAACTATCTACTATTCACTGCTATAAGCAGAGATCCAGGTTCTCAGATCAGAATCAATTTCATTATTTGAGTCAGAACAGATCCAGTAACATCATCTGCAATTTGCCTACAGATTAATTACCTCAGAGTCTACTCTTTTTTAACCCTCATGAGCCAGAACATGATAGACCTTTTACCCCCACCCACTCCCCAAGTTTTACTGGATGACTCTTGAGTATTTGCAGGCTTATGCTGAGTTTATCAGCCTGTGTTCTCCATTTATACCTTGTTAAGTGTCTCTTTCAAAACATTCAAGAATATCAAGTAGAATTATTAGGAGAATTATAGCCCATTCTCAGCCAGTCATACTTACTCAGCTTTTGGTAGGTTCTTCAAAATTAATTCACTTATCTGTCTTACGAAGCACTGTAATTCTGCAAAGGCATGTTTTGAATGAACAAAAAATATATTTGAATGAATAATCCAAGTATTATGTGAGGTATTTCTCAGGTCCAATTAATATTTAAAAAGAGGCAGCTTTGCATCTCAGATCTGAAGCAACATGGAAGCAGAATGACACAAGAGGTCTTCTCTGTAACCCCATGTGATCTTCTGACAGCTTAATGCATGTTTTATTATTTTGAATAAAGTTCAATATATCTGTTGGAAGTACAATATGTTTCAAATAGCAAAATTTATTACTTGCAACAGGGAAAAACCGTTTAGATGGTAATAGTAACAGAAAATGCTTTTTCTTTCCTCCTTTTTCTATTGCTCCTGAAACAGTAAAAATTTTCATCTGTACAAGATATGAGCAAAAACAGCTTTCAAATTTGAAGGCTGTTTCTATAATATCTTTTTTTGTTTAGTGAGGATGTAATCTTAACATTCCAATCCACTGGTATGCTTATGTTAGGATAGAGAAGCTGTCTGAAAACTCCACAGATGTAGGTCTAGTGCTTTTGGCATTCTGCAGGTGTAAGACCTTGATTCAGAGGATGCTGGGGCAAAGGCAGACAAGAAGCAGGTTAATATCACATTCTCTATATTTGGTTTTGCAGAGGTGAGTCCCATTCAGTTAGATATTCTATCTCAATAAGTTTTAGAACTGGGTCTCTCACCAGCTTAGAGCTAGTACAGTATTTCCCAATACATACAATTTAAACCAACAGGAGGAAATAATTAACCAATAACAACAAGAATGTTAAGTCTTCTCCCACTTTATTGCCTGTCCTGGCTGGTACAAGCCATCATGGCTTCAGAAATTGCAGATAATCTGCAGGGTTTGGAGATTTTATGATTTTTAGACTACAACTTCCAGACTCTTACAATGACTTGCTTCAGATCAGGGATGCAAATAGCAAAGACAGGTCATCCACGGGTTTATAACAACAGACAATCAACACAGTGACAGCAATAAATTAACAATAGGGCTAATGGTCATCCAAGGCTATGGTCTTATTAGAAACCATGCCAGTCCAAACTGAGTAGAAACAGAGGCAAGAGCAGGCAATGCAAAGTCCAAGCATGGGCAGGGTAAAGCAAATAGTAGACAAGGATAATGCCACAATGAAAAGAAATGGCAGTGCAAGGTTCACATTGGTTGAACAGTCAGAAAATATGAAAGGATCACCTGATAAATCTTGGGCCCCATACACAGACAGGGCTTTTACAGCTTAGCTTTCTGAACCTCACTCAGAGCTCAGGAACAGGCACTTTCAGCATTGTATGTTCCTGGGAGGAAGGCCCATCAATCAGGAATACTTCTTAGGGCTGGGAGGGGACCCCATTTCTCCCAATCTGCACTGTTTTATGCCCAGGGAACTTGGATGACTAAACCCCACCCCCCAACCACATGACATGACACCCTTTCTTGAAATCTGAAACAATCTAATGTGTAGGCCTGCCCAGAATTTGAAATAAACATGAGAGGACCTGTTGTATGTCCCACCATTTCAAGAAGCTAGGCTGGAAAGTAAAAATATAGAGTTTTCTTTGCAGTGGGATCTCGCTTGTGGAATTCCCTCCCAAGGGAAGGCAGGTTGGCTCCACTGTCACTGAACTTCTGTGAGGCTGCTTGCCCTGCTTCACTGGCTATCTGCCTTAGAACTTGGCTAGCATTTGGGGCTGTTTTGATTATACAGTTGGCCCTCCTGTCAGCAACTCATCTGAGCCCTGTAGCCAATGTTGGCATAAGGCAGAGTAGATTGGCAAATTCAGAAACATGGTTCTCAGTCTTCAGTTGAGATAGCAACAGCTGGATGTCTTCCACGAACTGAAGAAATTCAGGAACCTCTGGGGACTCTCAGCAACCGATGCCAGGCTTCAGCTGATTAACAACCAGACAAACCAAGTCTCCCAAAGTGCTTTATTTACTGTGCTATAATACATATTACAAACAAATACCAACTCCTACTACAACCCACACAGCAATCACTGGAAGCCTCTGTGCTTATATAGCCTTCAGACCATGCGGCCTCCCAACCCAGTGACTTCCTGTGTTACAGTCTAAAGTGTCCCCCTGTGAAATCCAGCTAGATGTTTCATCAGCCAGGCTTAGTGCATGCAGGCATCAGAGTGTCCATGAGCCTATGAGCATCAGCTGTGCTTGATCAGCCTTGTCCTTCCCAGGCTAGATGCTCATGGTCAGACACACACACATCCAAGCATTTCCCAGTGTGCTGGATTTAACCCTCGACACCTCCATACCCACAGATTGTTTATCCACAGATTCAACTATCCACAGCTTGAAAATATTCAAAAATTATATAAATGCCAAAAAGCAAACCTTGATTTTGCCATTTTATATAAGGGATACCATTTTACCATGCTATTGTGTTTAAAGGGACTTGAGCATCCACAGATTTTATCCATGGGGTGGGAGCCTGGAACCAAACCCCAGTGGATACTGTGGACCTACTGTACTGAATGTATTAAAACAAATACATTGTTACACAATTGTATTGATTAAAAATGTATCAAGTACTGTAGTATCTAGGGAAACATCCAAATCAATAATGTAAACTAGAGTTTTATTGTGCAGTTTAACTTACAATCTATATCTTCCTAATGTAAATCATAGTATAAACCAGCTTGATTTTAATCAAACCACCCTGGAAAACAACCGCAGAGTAAAGTGCTATGGGCCTCATCCCCATTACGTTTTAAACCAGTTTGCAAACCAGTTTGAAGTTATTTAAATGACCCTTGTTTGCACTTGAGCCAAATCGCTGAAATAGTTTGGAGAGGGGGATTATGCACTCTAGACTCATTTAACGTGATTCCTTTTTCATGCTCATTTTTTCCACATCTTTGGCAATAAATTGATCCAGTGCAAATGTGAATGGGATGCGGATCAGAATCGATCAGATGATTGTCTGACTGGGATCGAATCACTGGTCAGTGTGAATGAGAAGTAGGTTATTTTACAACAAGAAAATGAAATCAGGGCAAATACAGTGTGGACTACGTTCTGCTGTCAAATCGATCCATCAATTCAGATCGCAAACTGATTTATTTGTAAGTGGGAATGAGGCCATGGTTTGTTTAGCTGCTTCTACTACAAATGGGAGTGAATGGGCAGCATGGACCATCCAGTCATCCACAATAAGTCAGGTTTCCCACAACTCCCTGGCCTACTGAGCCTGGGTCCCCAGCCTGTTTGTCCCCAGAAAGCCTGCAAGCAAAAATTATTTGCTCCACACCAAATATAAGAGAAGTAATGACAGTGGGCAAATGCATCAACTAGTTCTCTGTGAGACAATGATGATCACAACAACGATGAGGCAAATTCAGAGACCTACTCTGGTTCTTCCTTCTATACACCGTAAGCTTTAGCAAGAGTCTGGATGTGACAAAACATATAGTTCAGAGGCATCAAGAGCAATATAAACACAGCTGAAGTTCACTCACCTAGCTGTCAATAATCACACATACCTTGTTCAGAAGGAATTTTTTCCACCTTTCTGCCACATTTTTTTGCCAGATTTTTTGCTGAAGAGCCTACGGCTCCTGCACATTCTTTAGAAGCCTTCTTAGCTTTAGAACCTTTTGCCTTCTTCTTGCCAATGACTATATCAGGAAATACATCCTTCTCTTTGGCTGAGTTTACTTTTGGGTTTTTAGCCTTCTTCTTGCCCATGCTCACATCTGGATATCCCACTACTTTTTCATATGCCTTGAAAGAACCAAACACATGTATACACAGTTCTAACATTCCAAACGCCCATAAATGAAATCTACCATTTTGTTTAAAAATATGAAAGCTATAAGCTAATATATCACAATTCATCTATATAAAATGTATATGCATTCTCAGTCATAGTAATATTTATAATAATAATAATAATAATAATAATAATAGTCTATAATTCTATAATTAATTTGAAATACCTGAAATGACATGTATGCCAATAGGACCCTGAGGTTCAGCCTTCCTGGATTATTTTGATTTTGAAACTGGTTAATTTTAGTTAGGTGCATTATTTGCTACAACACGATGGACACATTCTGCTGACAGCAGCAGAAGCAAAGTTGTGCTTATACTAATGCTCCATATTGCAATGCAAAGCCGATAAAAACACTTAAAGCATTAAGTACATTGAAAAAAAACTTTTAAAATGAAAATAAATGATGATAAAGCAACTTGTCCCAAAGAAAGACTAGTTCTGGATCTCACATCAATGTGACAGTGCTTCATCAACATAAAAGGTTATGCCCAAATGGCCACCTTGCGCACCTCTGGGCTCAAAACACCTTTTGTCAAACCAACTGATGGGACCTTTGCTCAGTGTGAATGAATCAGGCCTAGTCAAATCACATGCTGAAAGTACCATATATAATCCATTTAGCAAGGATTTGAGGAGACAAAACTTTGTCCTTTCTGTGTCCAGAACGGCAGACAAATAATTTTAAAGTTGTCTAAGACTTCACTCAGACCTGAAACCAAAGCTTACTTGATTGATGGCAACCAAAAACAAAGTGTCTGGTGGAGAGTTTGTTTAGGTATTTGAGAGATGAAAGGAAATGATTTTAACTGATGATGCACACTTTACAACACCTGGACAAGATCTGGAGTCAATGGTTTAACACTTTTAAAACAAATTCTCCACTTTGGGAAATTCTCAAGTTTCTTTGAGGAGAGCAATCACGCTTTCGGTTTCCTATGGAACTTCTACGGATTGCAGTTGGTTCTATAGGTATAAATAGCAGCCCAAACCTTAGCCTTTTTGCTGCCCCCCCCCCCCCACCCCCAATCCAGTGCTTGTTGCCATCAGGCTTCAGTCTGAGTCACTTTCCCTTTGTTTCTCTCTGCTTCCCTAAACCAGCCCACATAAGCCTTGTGGTGTAAGCCTTTCCTGGTTTCAGTGGACCACCTCTTCTGGATTGGTAGATATATCATGTTATTCAACCCACAACCTCCACAGTCCCCTTTCATTTGCCTATATTTGATTAGCTCTGTATGTTGTGTGAGCGAGTATGTGTGTCCTATATTTCTCCAAGAAAAAGTTCATGTAGTTCTCCATATTTGGAGTTATTATCAGTTATAGTTGGTGCTCCATTCCTGCATAAGTTATCCCCTCTCACAAAGCCAAGCTAAACATTCCCCAACTAAAGATAGATTGCAACTGTTAGTGGAGGCTCTATTATCACCACACATTTTGGATAACACCAAGTTCCCATTGATTCAGTGGGTCTACTCTAGTAGTAGAATTGGTGTCAGTTGGGCAGTGGATCTCCTTTAGGTTTCAGTGCAAGATTTAGAAAGGGGCTATACCATATGCTGAGCCTTAACTATGAAATAGGTGCCTCACCTTGGACAGATTCATACTAAAACTCAGATATTTGTTGATTTATGGCAACCTCATGAATTTCATAGGGTTTTCTTAGGCAAGGAGTACTCAGAGATTCCTGCCTCTGAAACATAGCCTACAGCACCTTGAAGAATTAAGAGTCCATTTTCCATTATTAAGTACAGTACCACATTGTTTTCTTTGGGCCTTATGGGCAAACTACATATTACACACACATATTCATGTAGTTGGTTGTATTATATATAAATATTCTTCATGGACTTTGACCATAGAAGCTCTTTACCCTTGCTCTCAACCTGTTACTCACCAAAGCCAATTCTTCCAGCACTGTTGTCACACCTCAGAAAATATTGCTGTATTGAGCTCCAGTGCAGCGATCTGGTTGTTCTCTGTGCCTCACCCCAATTCTGCAGTTTTCTTTAGCGATGAGACCAAGCAAAAGGGCAGAAAGCATGTGAATGGCAGCTTTGTCTACATACTGGATTTTCAAGTTGCTTTTGACAACCTGATTATCTCTTAAACCAGTAAAAGTGACAGTTTCTCCGAGGAGACAATGTAGAAAATGTTTCATTTATTAGTCAGCATCATGGGGCAGCCACCCACACCCCAAACGAGAAGCAAAGATTAAAACAGGGAACACAAAGATACTATGAGGATAATACAGCCACTGGTTTTTATTTATAGAAGTAATAACTGCCCTGCTACTGAGTATTTCCTTTGGGAACGAGTGTGGAAAAGTGTATTTTTGGACTAGAAGTGGCCAGGCTGGCTGAAGGACTTTGTGAATTCTAGTTCCAAGACTAATTATGCCAAGCTTTACTTGTTGTTAGCTGCTTTTGAGTCGACCTCAACTCATGGCGACCTTGTGAATGAGACATCTCCAAGCCCCACTATCCTCTATATCCTTGCTCAGGCCCTGCAGGCTCAGGCCCATGGTCTCCCACATTGAGTCTATCCATCTGGCATGCAGTCTTCCTCTCTTTCTACAACCATCTACCATCCCCAGCATCGTTGTCTTTTCTAATTAGTCATTTCATGATGTGACCAAAGTGTGACAGCATTAATTTAGTCATCTTGGCTTCCAGGGAGAGTTCTATCTTGATCTGTTCTAGCATTGGAACCATTTGTTTGTCTTTTTAGTTATCCATGGTATACAACTTGCCTAATTTTATAGTCCTTATATTGCAGATAGATAGGAAGCGAGGCTGAAGAACACTATCCCCATATTGTTGGAAATGACATCAATACGGAGGGTGGGTCTACACTTGCCAGAATACTCTGGGCTGCCCCCAGAGTATTCCGGCCCCGAATTCCCCCCCAAAATTTGCTCCTTGCTTGCTCTTTTTTTCTGTGGGTTTTTGGCTCTTACAGCAAAAGATGGGTGGCTGCCTTTCCATGCGGCACTCATTCATTGCCCAGTGTTGCTGCTGAGATCACAATGAGGTGGCCAGCTATGTTATTGATACTGGGCACCTCGTTCTGACCTCAGTATCACTTTTGCCTATGGCAGAACAAGTATACAGTACAGTGGTACCCCGGGATACGAATTACCCAGCTTACGAATTTTTCGGGATACGAAAAAATCCCATAGGGATTTATTGTTTCGGCTTACGAAGGTTTTTTCGGGTTACGAAAAAACCTCGGCGCTATTTCGCCACCGGAGGGCAGCAGAGAGCTATTTTTTTCCATTAGCGCCTATGGCAATTCAGGTTACGAAGGTTTTTCGGGTTACGAAATTAGCCGCGGAACGAATTAATTTCGTAACCCGAGGTACCACTGTAGTATGCAGCACAATGAAATGTAAAATATATAATGGTAAAGGTAAATGTAGTCCCTTGACATGAATGTTTAGTCATAACTGACTGTAGAGGGCAGTGCTCATCTCCATTTCTAAGCCAAAGAGCCAACATTGTCCAAGGACTGCTCTGGTGGTCATCTAGCCAGCCTGACTCCACCAACGCTGTTGCCTTCCCACTGAGAAGTGGTACCTATTTATCTACTTGCGTTTGCATGCTTTCGAACTGCTAGGTTGGCAGAAGCTAGGACTAGTGACAGAAGCTCACTCCATCATGCAGCACCCGGGCCTCAAACTGCCAACCTGCCGATATTGCAATCAACAGAGTCAGTGTCTTAACCACTTGAGCCACTGCATCCCTGTATACAAAATTCAATTTTTTAAAAATTTTAAAAAATAAAATTTTATTTTTTTAATTTTTAATTAAGAAAATTAAAAATTAAAAAGTAATTCTGTATATAGAATTAAATTATAATTCTTTATACAGAATTAAAAACATTAGCAATTGTGCAATCAATGGGAAGGGCAGCTATGAAAGAACTAGAAAAGATCCTAAAGAGGAAAGATATACAACTGAGAACTAAAGTTAAAATCGCAGAAGCCATTATATTTCCCTGTTACCATCTATGGATGTGAGAGCTGGACAGTGAAAAAAGCAGGTAAGAAGAAAATCAACTCATTTGAGATGTGGTGCTGGAGAAAGGTGCTGAGGATACCACGGACCATCAAAAAGACAAACAAATGGGTCCTAGAACAGATCAAGCCTGAAATCTCCCTGGAAGCCAAGAACATTAAGTTGAGGCTGTCATACTTTGGCCACATCATGAGAAGGCATACCTCATTAGAAAAGACAATGATGCTGGGAAAGGTAGAGGGAAGCAGAAAGGGAAGAAGACTACATGCCAGATGGTTACACTGTATTAGGGACGTTGCGGGTATGAATTTACAAGACCTAAGCAGAGCAGTGGAGGATAGGGCGTCTTGGCAATATCTCTTCCACAAGGTTGCCATGAGTTGGGATCAACTCAACTCAAAGGTGGTTAACAACAACAACAACTGCAGTTTCATACTGCAACCTACTTTAACTTTCATGGTGGAAACTTGGGAAATCCTGGGGTAAATTCTCTGTTACAGAGCTCTAGGATCTCACTAAACTACAAATCCCAAGAACCTATAGGACAGAACTATGGCAGGCAAAGTGCATTCAAAATGCTGTAAGTATACAATACAATGATGTACCAATGTCTTTCCAAATGCATACAACATTAAATGGTAAGGCCTAAGGGAGCCAACATGGTGTATTACTTTGAACATCGGACCCAGAGTCCTAACTCTAGAATCTAGAGTCTAGATTCAGATCTGAATTCAGCTACTGGAACCCAATGAGTGATCTTGGGAAACGCACACTCTCACAGTCTAAGGGAAAGGCAGTAGCAATGGGAAACACCCTCTGAATAATTCTTGCCAAGAAAACCACGTAAGTCATATGATAACTGCCATAGAATAAATCTTTTTCGGAAAACCGTATAATACTTTGCAGTAAGTCAGAATTGACTAGAAGGCATATGATAACAACAAGGTCCAAGGATCAGTTTACATTTCAAAAGGGGTGGGGGAAATATTTGTTTAGTCATTGCTAAAAATACACAAAAACATGGTAGGAAACTGCATTGCAATAGGAATCAAAATCCAAATGACAGCTGTACATTATATTATCGTATATCCCCTATTGAAGTTTTAAAATTTCCAAGTTCTGGAATACTGGATGGGAAAGTTAGGGGAGCCCTGCAATGTAGTGTGCTGTTACCATCCCCATACAGTGGACTTTAACAAATATCCTGAATGCTCTATGACGTCCATCTGTTGACACCAGCTTCTCAGTATTATACAGAGATACTGAATATGGAATTTGTCCCCCACCCCTAACAGAATGAGCTTTCCTTGCAAAGAAATATAAATGTAAATGCTGCTCTTTTTTGCAAAATTATACAAAATTATAAGCACTCAAGTGCACTGGAGAGGCAATCTGAGCTTAAATTTAGATCGTCTGAAGTTCAGATTCTTAGTGAGTCGTAACTTTTGCTTCTGTCAGATCCATCTCTCTCTCTTCCCAGAAAATTTTCACAGGGTTGTGGTAAGGATAAAATTTTATTTCTTTCATTTCATTTCATTTATATCCTGCCTTTCTCCCCGGAGGGACCCAAGGCAGCTCACAGGTAAAATCCTTTAAAATTATTATAAAATTCAAACAATTAAAACATCTATTTGTAAAATCACATAATATATGTACAATAAAATATAATATAAAATTACATAAAATGAAAAGGGCTTATTACTGTGACCTCCTTGGAGGAACATAGGATAAAAACACAAGATACAACATTATCATCGGGATGCATCCTGGCAATAGAAAAAGACAACTATAGAGACAGAACATGGGTTTTTTTTTTCATATTCTATGTCCCCATCATGTAAAATAATTAAAATAAATAAATAAATCTATCATAGCAACATCCAAGCATTATGTTACCTCTGTAGTGCTTCTTTGGGGCAGGATGGGAGCCATGGATTACTTTTAATTTAATTACATGTAATCCAATTAAAACTGATCAAAAAAGTTATGGATTACACACACACAGAGACACACACACACATACACACCCTTTGCCCCGGAACAATTCATTTCAACACAACTTTCCAAAATAACAGTAAATAACACAGCAAAATAGCATGCAAAATCACAAACGATTTTTGTTACCTGGTTTTGTCATCCAGCCTAGCATCCACATTGCATCAAAAGTTTGACACCTAGTTTAAATGCCCTGGCTCCATGCTCTGGGATTGTGGGAATGGTAGCTGTTGTGGATTCAGAAATTCAGGAGCATGGAGCCAGGGCAGTTAAAACAGTATCAAACTGGGTTGTTGATGCAGTGTGGATGGAGACACACATACCAGTGCAAGCAGCCCTCAACCAAGAGCAGATGTCTCCTTACCCCTCTTGCAAGAGAGTGCAGAATGGAAACGCCAAGGCAAAGATCTCTCGCCTGGTTGCCAGGGCTCTATGGGATCTCCAGCGATGGTCTCAATGAACTGCAGCACTTGGTTTCGATTCTCTTTAAACTCGTGATGGGCGCGGTGCCACAGAGGGCAATCAGCCCAAAGCATCAGGGAGTGCTGAACAACGACCCAGAACTGCAATGGGAACTAGGCAGCCAGCTGGAATCTAAGAAGCATCGACTAGGACTGTTGAGTGATTCAACAGGAGGGTGCATCTACAACATTGTCGAACTAATGCAGTTTGACACCACTTTATGACAGAATTGGGGGCATTCTTATCAAATTTGCAGATGAGACCAAACTAGGAGTAGCAGCTAATACCCCAGAGGACAGTATCAAAATTCAAAGTGATCTTAATAGATTGGAAAGCTGAGCCAAAGCTAACAAAATGAAATTCAGCACGGAGAAATGTAAGGTACTGCACTTAGGGCGGAAAAATGAAATGCACAGATATAGGATGGGAGACACCTGGCTGAATGAGACTACATGTGAAAGGGATCTTGGAGTCCAAGTAGACCACAAGTTGAACATGAGGGTTACCATAATTGTTCACTATTACCAGGGACAAAATGTAGGACAAATTCGAGACCAAACTGTAGGACAACACTCAGCCCAAAATGTAGGACATTTAAGGTCCTCCATTTTTCTTAAATGGAGAAGGGAATGGCAGTGGGGAAGGGGATCAGGTCACGCAGTTCTTCGGCCAATCAAAATGCACAATGACATGTCGCAAGATTTCAAAATCACACTGGCTTCTTTGGCAGGAAAATGGGAGAAAGAAAATTGAAGATGTTAGTCATAAGCCTGCATTTTTCTGTTTCTAGTCTAGTCCTCTCTACCATCTCAAGTAAGACCAGAAACATAAAATACAGGCCTATGACTAACATCTTCAATTTCTTTCTACTGTTTGCCTGATGAAGAAGCCAGTGTGACTTCGAAAGCTTGCAACATGTATATCGTGTATTTTGGTTTGCCCAATAAAGGTATCATTGTTTGGATGTTATTGGATTTGCTATATGGCCAACACGGCTACCCCTAGAAATATTTGGTTACCTAGCTAGACCACGGATAACAGAAACAGAGTTGATTGCTCCATTGAACAAAGCAAAATCCTTGAAGGGAACCAGTGTTATTACAATTATTAAAATATTTATAATAATAATTATTATATTTATAATTGTAATAATATGGGCCCCTCAGAGGAGATGGCATAGTCGATGGAACAATCAACTCTATTATTTATTAATATATTTATTTATATATAGATATATTATATATTTATAATATAATAATTGTAATGATATTGACTCCCTCCCTCCTTAGAGGAGATAGCATATTGCTTTATTCAACGAAGCAAACAACTGTACGTATTATTTATGTATTTATTTATATTTAAATATATTATATATGTATAATATTATAATAATTGTAATAATATTGGCTCCTTAGAGGAGATGGTATATTGGTTTGTTTGATGGAGCAATCAACTATTATAAGAACTGTAATAATATTGCCCTTCTTGGAGGAGATAGTGTATTGCTTTATTCAATGGAGCAATCAACTCTATTATATATGTATATCTATATCTAAATATATTATATATTTTTAATATTATGATCATTGTAATAATTTTGACCCCCTTAGAGAAAACGACATATTGCTTTGTTCAATGGAGCAATTATAATACAGTAACTGTAATAATATTGCCCTTCTTAGATAGTGTATTGCTTTGTTCAATGGAGCAATCAACTCTATTATTTATATATTTTATATAAATATATAATATATTTATAATATTATAATAATTGTAATAATTTTGGCCCCTGCCATCTGAGGCAGTACAAGCCATCAAAACAATTCCAACTTTTCTTACTTACACATTGTAAACCACTTAGGGAGTGCTTAGTTCACTGATAAGCGGTATAGAAATGTACTTGCTATTGCTATTGCTATTAAAGGAGAGCATATTGCTTTGTTTGACAGAGCAAACAACTCTATTATTTGTATATTTATTTATATCTAAATATATTATATATTTATAATATATTATATTATAATATAATATTATTATTATTATTATTATTATTATGAAGCTTTATTTATAATATCATCAAAATAATGGTATTAAGTGATCACAGATTCCCAGAAATTTGTGAGATTTATTTAGCAGAGATTTAGAGATTTTTTTCCTCTCTCTGACCTATGCATATGCCAAAGGTATACAGCTAAGTAACATCTTACCTTGGCCATGGAAACCACTGAGTGACCTTGGGCAAGTCACACTCTCTCAGCCTCACAGGAAGGCAATGGCAAGCCTCCTCTGAACAAATCTTGCCAAGAAAACCCCATGGATCGACTTTGAAGGCACACAGCAACAATTACTATTTATTGTATTGAGACGCCACTCTTTAGAAATACTCTCAGATAGTTTACAAATTGTGACAGTAATTAGACAGTTGTCTACCATAAGGAACTCACCATAAAACTCCATGAAGGAGACAATTCATGTCCCTAATAAGCAATGGAAGGGTGCATCTACACTGTAGAAATAATGCAGTTTAACACCCCTTTAACTGCCATGGTTCCATCCTACAGAAATCCTGGGATCTGTAGTTTAGTGAGGCACCAGAACTTTGGCAGTTAAGGCTAAAGACCTTGTAAAACAGCACACCCCAGGATTCCATAAACTGAAATCTTACAGCACTTAAAGTGTTTCAAACTGCACTGTTTCTATAGGTTCAGTTAGTAGGATACTGAGCTGTGAATAAATTGCTTATTACATAAGAAATTCCATTACAAAATCTCCTCATCTTCAACTGTTCAACTTGCCACGGGGGGAGTCTCAGGCATCCGTAACACAGAAGTGACTGAAGAAGCAAACAGGCTGTGTCTACACTACATAAATAATCCAGGCTGACACTTCTTTAACTGCCATGGGTCTGTGCTATGGAATTGTGGGAATTGTAGTTTTGGGAGACATGGAGCCTTCTCTATTGGAAAGCTCTGGTGCCCCACCATGTTGTAATTCCCCAAATTCCATAGCATGTAGCCATGGCAGTTAAAGCGGTGTCAAACAGGATTATTTTTGTTGAGAATGGGCTCACTGAGCTTTCCAAAGAGAGGAGGAAAGCAGCAGTCAACAGGGAAATAGAGAGGAACATGGAGAGAGTGTGTGTGACTGTGTGAGTGTGTTGTATGCCTTCAAGTCAGTTCTGACTTATGGAGAGTCTAAGGCTATCATGGGGTTTTCTTGGCAAGTTTCTTCAGAGAGGGATTGCTCTTGCCATCCTCTGAGGCTGAGAGAGTGTGATTTGGTCACCCAGTGGGTTTCCATGGCCGAGCTGGGATTCGAACCCTGGTTTCCAGAGTCACAGTCCAATTCCCAAACCATTACGCCATGCTGGTTCTGCATACATACACACACACACATTCAAACCCTGGCCTCCGGAATTATAGTCCAACACTCAAACAACTACACCACTCTGGCTATGCATGCATATATATACATGTATGTGTGAGTATGCAAAACCACCACAGTGTAGTGGTTTGAGCATTGGACTATAACTCCGGAGGCCAGGGTTTGAATCCCATCTGGGGATTGGCAAGGTGATATATAAAATCACCTTACCAATCATTATAGTGATCATTTGTTGTTGCTGTTCTGGGTCTTCAAGTCATTGCTGACATATGGCGATTGTAAGGCAACCCTAAGGTTTCCTTAGCAGGTTTTTTCAGAGAGGGTTTGCCTTTGCCATCCTCTGAGGCTGAGAGAGTGTGACTTGCCCAAGGTCACCCAGTGGGTTTCAATGGCCGAGCTGAGATTCGAACCCTGGTCTCCAGACTCACAATCCAAATTTCAGTTTTGGATTGTGAGTGCTACAATGAACTACGGTTCCCAGAATTCCATATCGTGGAGCCATGGCAGTCAAAACGGTGCCAAACCGGATTATTTCTACAGTACGGTTGCAAGCAACCTTAATAGTAGCAGTAAAACACAGGTCAAACGCCCACTAAGGACTTCTGTGAGGAGGATATGGGCCTGCAATGGGATGATGCTTTTTGGTTCTACATAGAACCCTTTGAGTTGAGCCCTTTCCTCCCCTCCAACAACTAGTAAGGGGAAAGTAGGTATTTACCTTTCCAGCCTGCAATGGCTGTCAGTCAAAGACATTGTGCAGCTTATTTCTTTCCTTCCTTAACTCACTTTTTGTGGCAAGGAGAAAAAAAAATACTGGAAAGGTGTTGGGAAGAGATGAGGAAGTTACAAGTCGAAAAGAACTCACCACAAAACTCCATGAAGGAGACAAAGCAGGTCCCTAATAGATGTAAACATAACTGAAGGGTGCATACTGTAGAAATAATGGAGTTTGACTCCACTTTACGTAACTGCCATGACTTCATCCTATGCATCCTGGGGTTTGTAGTTTTGTGAGTCACCAGCATGTGTTGGCAGACCTTGTAAAACTACAAATCCCAGGATTCCATAGGATGGAGCTACAGCATGTAACATGATGTCAAACTGCATTATTTCTACAATGTAGATGCAGCCTGAGGATTTGTTTTCCACTTGTCCCTGGATTGGAAATTCGTAATTAATAATCATTCTTTTTGGTGGTTTGCTGCTATTCAAAAAGACCACCAGGCCCCAAAATATCACTCTTACATTAGTCACACACACTCCTTTGAGGAAGTGTTTAGAGAACGTGGGTGTAATCTGCACTACAGAAGTAATGCTGTTTGATACTGCTTTAACTGCCATGGTTCCGTGCTCTGCAATCCTGGAATTTGTAATTTGTTGTGGCAGCAGAGCTCTCTGACTAAATATCTCACAAAACTACAAATCCCATAGCATCGATCCATGGCCATTAAAGCAGTGTCAAACTGCATTATTTCTACACTGCAGATCAGGCCTGAAATTTCAACAAATGCAAACAGATGCTGCCTTTTCTTCCACATCCTTCAAATGGACTAGATTATTTGTGGGAAAAGATGACTTTGTGGGCTCCCTGTTGTGCTGCCCATTGTATACCTGTCCTCAAGAACTTTTGTTATACAATGTGACACATAGTAGTGGTTGGAAAACCCAAAATATAGTCTTTCTTTTATCTGATGAGCAGGAGGATATATTCCTTCATGTCACAGTGTTTCCTATGATAACAATAAAAATTAATGAAAACCTTAAACCAGTAGATACTAGACTGCAAGGAAGCTTAATTGTTTGAGAAGATTTCAGCAGGGAAAATTCATGAAGCATTTAGATAAATTATGTGATTATAACATGGAGTATAGATAGGTAGATATCTCCTTTTTATATTTGTGCCTTTGCAATGGCCTGTGGCTGAGGCTCCATCTGTATTGCAGAAAAACTACCATTCCTAGAATTCCATAGCATTGAGCCATGAGGATTAAAATGGTGTCAAACCGGATTATTTCTGCAGTGCGGTTGCACCCTCAGAGAAACAAATATTTTGGATTGGGTTTGCACTGATTCTCAGCTTTTTAAAAAGTTACACGTGCTGCCCATTCACACACTATCTCTATGGTAATAAAGCCTCCCTCACTGACCATGTTAGTCATCATTCCCCACTGCTACCCCATGCACAAATAAAAATAAGCTGCCTTTGACGTGATACAGTCATTACTACCATAACCAGGATGGCATAGGAGTCCTGGGATATTTCTGCCATCACCTTCAGGAGCACCTGTCTAGTAACCACTCAGCTCAGGAGGAAAAAGCCAGAAGACTCGCAATGGACATTCTTGTCCAAAAATAGTCCTGTGCATACCTTCCAAACATTTCCCTCTGTTTTCACACACACACACACACACACTTGCTCCCTTTCCTGCCTAATGCCAATTTCGCCTTCGGTTTCTTCAGTTTTAATCTCTTAAATGCTGTTTGTTTGAATGGCCCATTAAATTACATATTTGGGGGGTATTCCCACAGCTGAATTTGCTTCCCATGGAGTGTAACTCCCATCCCTCCACATTTTTGTCTTTGTTTAGCACACGGCTTCTGTCATCATTCTACAGCTGTCCGCATTTGTCTGATGCCAGCTGCTTCTTCCAGCTCGTAAGGTGGAAATCCCAGTACAGACGATCAGCCCTTCCCATCGTGTCAGAATTAACAATGACTTCAAGATGAGATTATGTATAATCCACGTTTTATATAACAGTAAATTCAAAGAAGTTTATTTTAAGTAGTGATTACATTGTGCAATAAAGCTCATTGAAAGTGAGTCCCTTTTCATGTATTACAGGCATGTTGTAAGGGAATGTATTTGAAACCAAGAGCTCCAATATACTACGTTCTTGTAGTGCATTTTCCTTTCCTTATGAAAACCAGAATAACACATGCATATAGGTGATATTAAAATATCAGACTTGCTATCATATGGTCTGAGGATTGCTCGCATATTTATTTGATTATTTATTTAGAGCATGTATAGCTTATATTCCAAAAGCTCTGAGATATTAGGTTTCTAAACAGAAATGTTAGATATCAAAATATCCAAATAACAGAGGCAACATATTAAATGAATCCAATAGAAATGGCAAGACAAAAACTCCACAATTATTCTGAACAAATCCTACTTTCAGGAATGCATTTGCAGGCTCATTCCTGCAAGCATCATATTGGCCTTGTCCCCATTATGGTTTAAACTGGATCATGATTCCAAATGATTAGATTTAAACCACCATGGTTCCCACTTAATTTGAATCACTGAAGTGATTCGGAAAGGGGGACTATTGTTTTTATCCATTTAACCTATGTCAAAAAGACACTGGTAAAATGGAGTGTGTTTTTGTCTGAATTGATTTATTTAGAATTTAAATAAATCAATTCAGCCCAAGTGGGAACTAGGCAGATTCGAATCTGCCTGGTTCCCACTGGCAGAGGCTTTTCCCCAGCCTCTCCACCCTGGCCATGCCTTCCTCCATCCCCGGCCTTCTTCCTGGCCTACCTCCTCTGTCCCCCAGGTATCTCCTTCACACAGCCTGGCCTTCTCCACCCAGGCCTTCCCGCGGCCTCTACAGCACCGGCCTTGTTCTGGTGCAAAGATAGTGGGAACCACATTCAGGGCCAAACCAAATCATAGATTCGGTTTGGAACCCAATTTAACAGGTAAGTGGTAATTAAGGCCAAATATACAGCCCTAATATGTTGCTCACTATAGTTTAGTGTGTGTCCACAAATATCTTGCTAGGACAAATCCATATCCTCCTTCCATAACTGCCATCCGTCAGCCTGAGAGGGAGTTCTCCAGGCAGGCCCAGCTCCATCAGGGCTAGCCTGAAGGAAGAGACTCCTCCCTCCATAACTGCCATCCGCTGGCCTGCAAGGGAGTTGTGCTTTTATTATGTAAAACATCATAAAATACATAAACATTGTATCTGTGTTCTAATTGTCTTCCATTCTGTCTCTTCCCCTTTCCCCTCAGAGATGGAAATTGATTCAGCATTTCCTTTAAAATTCAGACTAGAATCTGGAGCAGATTAAAAGCCCCACTGGCATGGAATGCACCAATCCACACTTATTCTAACTGGAGAAGATAATCAATGGCCAGGGAGGGTGCACATGTTTTATGGTTATAGTATTCAAAATTGTTTTTCTGGTTTTAAATAATCTGTTTTTAAACTGAAAAGGTATTCAATATATTCTATATTTTTGTATTATTTTTTGTTTTAAGTAGCTTTTATTGTAAGCCATAGTGAGATCTTCAGATAAAAAGGGGGCTATAAATATTTTAATTAATAAATAGGTAGCTAAGTAGGTTGATACAAGAACAACTGAAATGGTGCTGAATCTAAATCCTTATTGTTTTAGGAATGTCAGAAATCTTACTCTAGCCTACCTTTATGCTGGTACTGTGGCTGTGTGCTTGGCTTGAAGAAAATTTGGATTTGAAATATTTTGGCTCCTTCTGGTTTTTGTTACCCTCAGCAAATTACTCTGCTGGCAGATCTTTGAAATCAGATGTCATTTTTTTCGGGGGGGGGGGGGGGGGGGTCATACCTACTTCTAAACCACTACAGTCAATGCATCTTTGAGTTAAGACTGCACCGATCCTCTCTTTTTACAAAGAAATCCAATACCTGTAGTGTTCCGATGCCATGTTGTTGTATATGAACTTATGTGGGAATCTCAAGGGAGTTCATCTTTCAACCGACATAAACTTAAAGTCAAGATTTTCTGGCTATGTAGCTGATCTGGATATGTTGTTTTAAACCTCTTTGGAGGAAAACTCACTGAAACTCTAGAATGTATTCCCTTTACTTACACAAAGCTGTGATTAATGGAAAATCCAGAAGAGTCACCCTCTGATCTTAACACTATGTTGCTATGGCGGTCTTCTGCACAGTCTTCCGTGGTATCATTTTCACCTCCCTGTCCAGGAAGTTCCTTGGATTTCATTGGCAAGGAACTTTATAGCTCAGCTGTAGTTCATGCTTCTTCATATTATAGCTAAATCCTGCAACGTTGGCTTTGCTTTTTAACTGTCAAGGGATATTAAATCAGTAGAGAAATAAATTCTGATTCCATACATGAGTCATCTGTGCATTCATGGAAACCCCACTTGACTGCAAAAAAACGGAAAGAGGATTGTGTGTTGCCCATACGCTAGGTGCTGCCCACCCCTACTATAATCTGTCCAACTCAGGGGTTCATAACCTGTGGTTAAGTACTTATGGATAAGCAGCAGTGATTCATAAAAAGGTACAAAATCATCCTTTTGTTTCTGTAAGGGCCAACCTTTCGATTATGACAGGCGCTTGGAATTTTGTTATCCCACCGCTATCACCAAATTATGTAACGAAGCTTTCTTATCGTGCCACCAAATTATGTGATGAAGCTTTCTTATCGTGCCACCAAATTATGTGAAGGCCCTGTCCAGTCAGCCTTCACCCTAACGCTGCCACAAATTTATGTGATGCACGCACTCCACACCACATTCTATTCCTATCCCTGTCTTTAACATATAGTATCGTGTGTTTGTGTTTTGAAACTCAGGCCAAGCAGTTTTTCAAACAATAATAAAAGTTTATTTGAATAACAGAAATATATTAAGTATCTTTGATGTATAGCCTTTACTGTATCTTTATTGGCAAATTAGTTACAAATATCTCACTACTCTCTCTCTCTCAGTAATAAACCAAAGTCAGCCACTCAGGCTATAATATCCCACAGGCTATTAATCAACTGAGACCCCTCTTCCAGAGTCTGGCTAACCGTGAGTCTCTCACTACAAGACTCTCACTTTAACTACTGTCCCTTCTTGAGACCACTAGACCCTCTCTTGGTCTGTGATCAAAAACCCCTCTGCCAAATTAATGTTCCCTCAGGAACTTCTGGAACACAGTCCTCTCTTGGACTTAACTGTTCCCTCAACTGACAAATCCCAACTGTCCACATTCCAACTGCCAAAACCAACCGACACATGGATTGTTCAAAAGTCTCAGCCCATATCCTTTATAAGCATTTTTAAGGGGAGGGGGTCCATAGCTTTCATTAGAATCTAAAAAGCCAAAAAAAGGTTAAGAGCCACCGCTCCAGGTGCTGGGAAGTTTCTAAGCTTTATTATGATACCCTTCAACCAAGCTGTGGAAACTCATAAAAAGAGTGACACTTTGGATTTACCTTCTCAGAGAAAACCAAATATTATAAAACTTTTAAAAGCTATTCCAAGCAGTTCACTGGCAAGAAATTTCTTCCTCCTCCTCCTCCTCCTCCTCCTCCTCCCAGACTATCATCACATGCTTCTAAGCATCATTGCTTTTCTACAGTAAAATTTGAGATTTGGGATTTGGTGGATCCATTTTAGAATTAAATTGTTAGAGGTGTGTAACTGTGAAGATGAGCAGACTGTTCTTCTTAGGGCTGCACTGAAAATGACCTCATACCAGCTAGTCCAGTATTCTCCTTTCCACCTGGCAAAAACTCAATATCTCAGGCAGGGGTCTTTGCCATCATAAGCTACCTGATCTAGGAGACTGAGGATGCCAAGCATATAACCAGGGAACCTCCTCAGGCAAAGTGTGCATCTACCACTGTGCTATGGTAGATCCCCTGCTTCCTTGTGGAGAAGGAATGATGTTTAATCACGATGTGTGAAGCACAGATATCTTTGCTCAGAGAAGAAAAAGAGAGAAGACAAACAAATTAACAGCAGAAGTCCATACATGTGCTCAAAAGTAAATGTCAATGAATTTGCTGTTATTTATTCCCAGAAAATTAGTACAGGATTGAAGTTTAGGAAATATAAATTAAGCCTAGTTGTACATTTGTGTTAAATATGGGCCTTAAGATGGAAATGACTGAAGACAAGTTTTCTGGCACAGTTCTTCAAAGTATGTACTCTCTGAGAACACAAACAAACCTCAGATTTTACAGAAATTCAAGAGTGTTTTTGAGAGAGGTTGTGTTTCCATAATGTCAAGTAAAAACATAGAAGGGCAAATCCTATGAAATTCCTGGATTGACAGACAACCTGAAGGCGCAAACACACACACACACGAAAATGTACAGGACTTACATCCACATCCATTTTTTTACAGATAAGTGGTTATAGTGGAAAATAATAATGGAAGGTATAGAGCATCATTCATTTATAAATATAAATCTGGAAAAAAAAGGGATGCAACTAATTCAAAGCTAAATTAATTCCAAAAATATTTTAAATTAAAGCTAAAATTTATTTTAAGGAAGCTGATTTTCTAATGACCAGCCCACACAACATACTCCTTCATACTGGGTGCAATCTAGGTTTATTAAATTTTATACTTAATATAATATGTAATTGTTAAAGAAAGAGTGAGAAAGAAAGAAAGTACTGAACTACTTGTCAATAAACTCCAATAACTCAAGGTGTCTTGAATTTTTAAGTGTGAAGTTTCTTGTTCATCTAGAGCCAATGTTCTGTTCTGCTGGAATTCCAGATAGTGGCAGTCCGCTGAAACATGAGTTCAGTTGCCAAATATAGATGGGAAGGGTAGGAATTACATAGTCAGAGAGACAGATGTAACTCAGAGGCCACAGCCGCCTTGGTGCTTACTGTGGACAAAGCAATATTGAATGACTAGCTATAGCAACTTCCAGCCTTCTTAGACAAAAAGAGGAAGAGTTTCCATGCCACAGACACATTCTCTATGAAATTCTTCACACTGGCTTAAGAACTGAAAGGTTTGTAACATCTGTCTGGATTCTTTATGATATGTTTGACTTAGCTAATATTAATTCAATTGATAAACGTTATTTTATATTTTGGTTCACATTAAGAGGTATTGATTGAATACTGGCACTGAATACTGAATACTGCTGCCACATGATTTATTTTTAAAGCATATCCATGAGGGTATTCCTTATTTTTTAAACATATTATAACCATAATTAGTAAGTTGTATTTTAACCCTTTGCAGCTTCTTTTTTAATCATGCCAAGAATATTAGACCCATACCAGTTTTTTAAACAAGGCTCAGTACTGTATTTCCTTTTTATTTTGCAACTTCATTTGATTTATTAATGGTCTTTTAAAAAGAG
>NC_056526.1:137286564-137339064 GCF_019175285.1 Sceloporus undulatus | reverse complement strand
GAACACATGGTGAAATGCAACTTCAACTAACAGCTTGTGGCTCCCATGTCCATAGGTGATGATTCTCTGGGGTTAGTCTGAACTTCAAAGGAGCTATCCATGGTGGTGAAGTTATTTTGGGGATTAGGTCCAAGCACCTCAATAGGTCTTTTAAAGATTATACTAAAACCCACAGTGGAGTCAACAGCCCACCTCCAATATGGAACTAACCAGCTCCCACTGGTAACTTCAAAATTAAGATGAACAATCAGTACTGTTAAAGTACAGTCGGCCCATCTTATACATGGATTTTTTATACACGGATTCAAGCATCCATGGTTTGAAAATGTTCAAAAAAAGTATAAATTTCAAATATCAAACCTTGATATTTCCATTTTTATAAGGGACACCATTTTGCTATTCCATTATATTTAATGGGACTTGAGCATCCACGGATTTTGTTATCAACGGGGGATCTTGGAACCAAACCCCAGCGTATAGCAAGGGTCCACTGTATTAGGGGCAGGTTAAGTAATTGAAAATTGTTTGCAGGAAGGAATCCCGCCCCATCAGTGTTGAGGGAGGGGAGGCTCCTAAAATCACTGTTCTCAAATAGAAATGCTTTTATTTATTCATTTCACTTTTAATCTACCAGCATTTCCAGAGGAACTGCCTTAGTTTCTGCAAAGCACTGTATTTTTAATATGCTGCTAAAATAGAACCATAACTCTATGTATTGTATAATCACATGTGACCTCGTCTTCTATACCACAATGTATTTGAAAGGTATTTTGGGAAATGTATTGGGAAAGCCTTGGGTAAACTTAGCTTGTGAATTTGTTCATCCAGTCATGTAGAACATGATGTGATGGCAATCCCTGGTTCCTTGCACTGAGCATATGATGTTCAAAGGTGCATATCATAGTTTGGTTATTGTTAATTGCCATCAAGTCAGCTTCGACTCCCAGTGACCTCGTTTTCAACAGCCCTTTTCAGGTCTTGCAAACTCAAGACTGTGGCTTCTTTAACTGAGGAGTTGCTCGCATAGCTAAAAAACCTGGCTTACCTTTCCCGTTTTGAATTCTAATTCAGGATGCAGCCAGATATTATCAGATGCATTTTGCTTCTGATGGCGGCTGAGTGCAGCCCAGCTAACTTCCAGCTAGAATCTGAACTCAGTAGGCTGATTTGCAAAGTTGGGAGCTTTCTGGTTTTGAAAAGAGGCTGGCTGAGCATGGCTTTTAGCCAGAAGTTAGCTGGGATTCACCCGGCCACTGGCATTGGTGGCAAAATGTGTCTGATAATACTGAGCTGCATCCTGAATTGACTCTATCCATCTAGAATGCAGTCTTCTTCTTTTCCTACTGCCTTCCACTTTACCAAACATTCTAGGCTTTTGTTATGAGTTGTGTCTTCTCATGATATGTTCAAAGTATGATAGTCCAGTTTAGTAATTTTGGTTTCTAGAGAGAGTTCCAACTTGAAGTTGAAGCCATTTATTTGTGTGTGTGTTTTTTGCAGTCTATAGTATCCCTAGAACTTTTCTCCAGCCCTATGTTTCAAATGAGTTAATTTTTTTAATCTGCTTTTTTCACTGTTCAGTTTTTATGACCCTACATAGACATCATATGTCAAGCCATGGATAGTTCCGACTTTAGCATTCAATTATATATACTTGAGCATCTTGGCTTATTCTTTGACTGTTGCCCTTCCAAATCCTAATCTTCTAATTTCTTGACTACAGTCCCTATTTAATGACTGATTAATGACTGATCCAATCTTTTAATTATTTCAATGTCTAAATTTTCTACTTTAAATTTATGTAAATCATTGGTGGTCATTGTTTTTGTTTTCTTAATGTTCGACTGAAGCCCTGCTGTTGTGCTTTCTTCCTTGACTTTCTTCAATAGCTGTTCAAAGTCGTTGCTGTTTTCTGCTAGTAGTGTGGTGTCATCTATGTATCTTACATTTTTGATGTTCCCTTCTCCAACAGCCAATACAGTACATGTCAATAAATTTATCAGCCTTACCAGGAGTCTATCTAATCTTATTTTAAAAGCCTTTCTACCTGCTGATCATCTTTTCTTCAGGTCATGAATTTTAAAGACTAATTATGTATAAAGTATGTGTTAACAATGTGTTGAAAACCTGTTAATGTTTTTAACAGGTTTTAATTTCTTTATACTTTAATTACATTTTAAGTTTTGTATATAGTGCATTTTTAGCTATGTTTGTTTTAACTTTTGTGAGTCACTTTGAGTTCCAAACTGGGGAAAAGCCAAATTATTATTACCGTACTTTCTGGCGTATAAGACGTCTGGGCGTATAAGACGACCCCCAACTTTTCCAGTTAAAATATAGAGTTTGGGATATACTCGCCTTATAAGACTACCCCTCTTCCAACGCACACCAAATAAAAATTAAAAAAAAACCATCAGATTTGATTTCAATATGGTAATTTTAATTCAAATGCTTATGACATGCAGGTACTTAGCAGGAAAACTTGTTGTATACAAAGCTTGGATTGGTCAGCTCTCCCTGCCTGCCCAGCCCTCCCTGTCTCCAAGATTTTCTTCTACCGTACTTATACAGCACCGCCCTTGCTGCTTTCATATGGTCACCACATATGGAGGGTATGCAGCTGCAGCCGTTTTTGAGCTCCCCCCACCATATGCGGCGACCACAGATTCTCCAGTCCGGCTCGGAAGTTTCAGCCCTATAAGACGACCCCCGGCATATAAGACGACCCCCTGACTTTTGAGAAAATTTTCCTGGGTTAAAAAGTAGTCTTATATGCCAGAAAATACAGTATTTATGTATTTATCTAGAACTTCCTGCCAGCTATCTCTATTGGGTGACCCTGAATTCTATTATAATAAGATGAGAGGTATGTCTGTATACAATTTATGGAAAGCTGTGCACGTTGTAAACCCCTCCCACCTCAAAAATAACTTCATAAAGGTTAGGTTTCAGGCAGGACTTGCTGTTTTGATTATACAGAATGAGATTCAGAACCTTTAGTACCACAATACTTAGGTTTATTATTGCATTAATGAAAAATGTATAAACTGCTATAGTTAAATCATTTCTAAATTTACAAAACCCTAGTTAGGGTTGCAAGCTTGACTTTGTTTAATTGGAAGATCAATCAGTGTGATTTGAAGCATGTTACTCATCATAAAGTCTCACTTAGTAAATTGAGTCATATTCCCTATAGGTTCAGGTTTGCAACTGGATGAAATTAGTCTAAGTGATATGTTAGTGGCACTGGGAACAAAGCATTCCAAAGTCCAGGAGATATTTTGGGCGTATTTTGTGCATTTTGCTTTGTCCAATAAAGATATCACTATTTTATGGAATTTGGGTGTTAATGTACTTTTATTATCATCTGGACTTCGGAATGCTTTGTTCCCAGTGCTACCTGACCAGAAAAAGGAGAGGCCTGCTTGCATAGATATCCCTCAATACCATCTCAGCTCAGAACAATACCAACAATATCTTGACAAAATGCAGGCCCGTGACTAACATCCTCATATTTTAAAATATTTTTTCTCCGGTATGATTTTAACACCTTTTCCTTTACTGCAGTGTTACAATAAGTGGACTTATTACAAACAATTAAAATATTATACTCTTACTTATGTTTGTATAAGACCATAATTTGCTCTGCAATTTTGTAGTTCATAATATATTAATGAAGAATCAGTCATTAGGTGACCATTAATTTTGGAATCCTTTTTGAAACTGCTTTTACTGTGTTGCAGCATGCAGAGCAGAAGTTGTGAGCAGCAGGCTGCAACCCTAAATTTAATGATGAGGAATTCAGAGAAAAGCACTCCTGTGGGAAGCCATGAAAACATATCTGAGGATTCCTCATCTTATGAACTCTTTTATGATTCCCTGTCAGACATACCAGATGGGGATTTTTCAAATGACCTGTCTGCCTTTCTGAGTGAAGAGGAAATAAGTAAAAGCCTTGAACTTGCTCACAAATCTATTACAAATTCTGTACAGGAAGATGAAAAAGCAACACAGGGGTTCACCTATTACTTCAACACTTCTCCAAACTCACCAGATGATGACTCTTCCAGTGAGAACAAAGAACAAGAAATTTCCAAGAGGACCCAGGTGACCATCCCAAATTCATTGCGGATTTCAGTACAACCAGAGCAGAAAAAACAGAATACATATCCTCAAGAGGCTAACAATTTTTTAAATGGAAGTGGAAAACAATCCAATACCTCCCCCCTGCTACCTGCAAGACCCAGCTTTATTCGCAGTCTAAAAAATGCTGAAAAATGTGGCCCAAAATGCAAACCAGCTTCAACAGATGATGTTCCCTTCAAAAATAAAATATGTGACAAAGCAGCTACTTTAATTGAGGAGCTCTCCTCCATCTTTCAGGAAGCAGCCAAGACAAAAGTCAGAAGCCCAGATGGAAACTCCTCTTCTCCAGATAGTGGATATCTTTCCCCTAAAAACAAACAAACAACCATACCCAGTTCTTCAAGGAACCCAGCCCATGACAAAATATGCATAGAGGTTACAACAAAGAATGAAATACCTGAAGGTATTGATGCTGGAGAATTTATGCCACAAAGGAAGAAAGACTCTCAAGACAGTGATGGTGTCTCCATGAATCATGTCACGGAAGAAAGCCATGATCAGCCATCACCCCCTCGATTTATCCAAAAACTCAGGAGTCAAGAAGCTGATGAAGGAAGCAAGGTGATACTTGAGTGCAGAGTTGTTGGAAACCCAACACATGTTAGGTAAGGCCACATATTCTATTTAGAAAGTGTAACCAGTGGCTGTTATGACTTAATAATAAAGTGGGCCAGCACAACAGCAATATGGATACAGATTGAGTCTCTCTTATCCAAAATGCTTGGGGCTAGAAGTGTTTTAGTTTTCATAGTTTTTGCTTATTTTGGAATATTTGCATATACATAATGAAATATCTTGGAGATGGAACCCAAGTCTAAACATGAAATTCATTTTTGTTTTTCATATACACCTTATACACATAGACTGAAGGTAATTTTATGCATAATATTTTCTATTATTCTGTACATGAAACAAAATTTGCTTACATTAAACCATCAGAAAGCAAAGGTGTCACTATATCAGCCACCCATGGATTTTAGAATATTTTGGATTTCATATCTCAACCTGTACTAATTTAAGTTGATCCTTTGACTGAATCATACACAAGCTATGAATGAATCCACAAAATTTAACTACAGTAGTTTTAGTAGCCAGGCGATATCGTAAGCAGCCCTCCTCTGTCTTCTATCTTTTGTGAAGAAGACTCAGGACACCAAAACAGGGTCAGCCTTACACTAACCCTAAAGGCTGCTATTTGTGAATGAAATCAGTCTTTCTGCAAGTTCCAGGCTTTTTGCCACACTGAGGGTCAGTGTATTGGTACTACAGTAGTAAATAGTGAAGTGTCATCATACTTTAATAAATAATAAAGTAAATAAATAATGTCAGCCCACATCGCCACACCTCCAGTGATGGTCCAAAAATGTAGGCAGCTGTACTGATCCATATCCATAACCATAATGTCCAGCAGCAGCAAGACTTTTGTAAAGCTAGCAGGTCTTTGTATTCAAGACCAAATCACAGACACACACACACACACAAATGTATGACAAGAAGAATGGCTCTTAAAAATATGATATTGCTCCATCCCCATATTACAGCTGCTGTGAGGGATGCAACTGAACTCAGAGAGGACATGGAAGTGTGCAGGGATGCCACATGACATCATCATCTGTACTCATCAAAAGGTTTCATTGCTTTGACTTTGCAAACACAGGCTCTACTACATCACACATTAAACTGTTTTTACTGCTAGGTCCTGAATGAGAAGGAGTCAGATATATCATTCTGAAATTATGTCTGAGGAACATAACAATACAATCTAGGTCCTTCTGTTTGGTGTCAAGTGTTACCTTTGGTGCTGTAGATCATTAGACACATGGCAGCAGCAGACATGTCAGATGGATTTAGGGGGCTTTTTTGCTGTCACAACTATATTGTGTCAGGGGTGTTTGGTGGCTTTCCTGTAATGGGACAGTAAATTCACTATGAGGTTTGGACCAAACTTTATACCAGAGAGTATAAATAGATAGATTCAGCACTGTGAAAAGTTCTTTTAAAGTTTAGAAGAAAAATTGATTTACCATTACACTGACATAGAAACCACCAGTTGCCACTGCAATTCACTTATCATTTTCTTCAGTGGATCTTTTATAAAAGTTTTATAAAAATGATAAAAGTGATAAAATTCTTATATAAAATTTTGTAAAATTAAGCACCCAGCCACTCTGTTTTATACACTTGCATGAAGAAACATAAGCTACGAAATGGTAATCAGCAGGCACTTGTCTAGATGTGATATCTTTTGTTCAAGGTGACTCAATGCTAATACCTACAAAACCAAACTATTATCAGGAATTAGTGGAATGATTTCTTCCCATGTTTTAGTAAAGATTCTAGAGGCGGCTTTTACACTGGAATGTATACTAGCCTCAAGAAAACATGTAGTTTTCATTAACATGTTAATATTTTGTTTCATAATACTACACTTGAAACTGGTGTCGCCATTAATAAGACAAGTGAAATAGATTTTTGTGACCTTAAAGGACACGAAACATAGAACACAGACAAATACTTGTAGTAACATACAATGTGGACAGAAACTTATACATATGTTAGTGAATCAGAAGTTTTCAAGAGAACAGTGAGACCACTTTTTTGTACTGAATAAGGATGGCTTGTAGGGGATTGACTTCTTGTGAAGACACACCCAACTAAAGGTGGTGGCAGGTTTGGGTGTGCAACGCTGGTGAGATCAAACTCTTCTACCCAAAAAGGCTCTGAAGCTGAATGTAAAGTTCAAAAAGGGGGGAAATTTAATTTAAAGAACAAAAATAAAGAGTTTTCTCCTCCCCAGCTCTAGATAAAAGATACTTTATAGTTTGAGTTTCAGCAATCTTCAGGATGTCATCTCTCTGGGTTTGATCTTGGTTTGATCTCCTCACTCAATGGTGCTGGTGCAGGGTCTTTCAGCTCCTGAATTCTTTGTCTTGAAGTAGGTAACTAATTTCTGGTAACTGATTTGGCTAACATGTAAGAAATGCCCTTTCCAGCTGCCTGGCCCTGTTTGCCACCAAAAGACAGCTCTCTGCCTGCTCACAGCAAAGACTGCTCCAAAACTAAAAGCCTCTAGCTGAAACAGAGCATGATGGGAAGGGGCAAACCAAACCTGGAAAAAATGCAGAGACTTTACAGCTCCTCCCACAACTAATACAATGAACATTTCCTACACTAAAACATACTATGGCGGGTTATAGACCGCCGCTTTGATGCGGTCTGCCGCCGCTGCCGTTTGCTCCGTAAGGGAGCCGTCGCAGCCACACCGCGCGGCTCCCTTACAGATCAAAAAAGAAGCTCCAAAATGGAGCTTCTTTCTGCGGCGCCCTAATGACGGCACGAAGTGCCGCTGGCGCACTCGCGACGTCATTAGTGCCGTGACACGTTCGGACGCACAGCGTCCAATACGTAAAGATGGCGCCGGCCGTGTGGAACGGCCAGCACCATATTGTACGGACAGAGTCCATATTAGACCCAGGGGCGTCTAGAAGAGACGCCCCTTTTTTAAAATGGGACGTCCTGCGGATGTCCCAAGTGGCGGTTTATAACCCGCCACTATGGCCTGAACTAATATGAAAGAAAATGCAGGGGGGAATTAAAACACTCCTGGCTGGACATCACACTTCTTAACAACATAAGAAGCAAAGCTGTCTAAAGCCTCAGTCCAAATGCCAGGTAAAGGCCCAATGAATTAATCGTTGGATGGGAAGTCAACATTTATGTAAATTTTGCCAATTCTGTAAGCCTGTTCTCATGCCATCTAAACTAGCTGCCATCACAGGATCCTGCCACAGGGATTTTTCTCTTTTTGTTTCATTATTCTGAATCTGTTACAAAACCATTTTGGCTGCATGATTCCTGTATTCTAGTTTTATGAGTTACAATGAAATTATATTATTTTTCTCCAATCTCTCCACATTATATTATATATACTATTATAACCCTATTTCATGTTTCTTCACCCTTCCTAAGTAATCTTTTTTCTAATTCATGGAAGTTTCAAATGTAAATTTCCTCATAGTTAAGGTTATGGCCCCCTAATCATTTTGATTTGTCCTTTTCTGTTCCTATCTCTTCTGTCAAATATCTGGTAAAGAAACCACTTTATAGTGAGTCCCTTTCCTAATCACCATTAGCCCAGAATTGGTCTTTTTTCATAGGAGATTATCACATCGCTTTTAAAGTACCTTATTCCTGACAGGATATGGGCACATTTAATTTTAAAACCGGGTGTTATCAGTAGCTGGGTGAATGCAACCCGTATGCAGCACAGATCCCAGACGTGCTTATTCAGCAGCTTTTCTAAAATGACAAAAAATCTCATTTTAGAAAAGCCACTAGGTAAGTGCAGCAGTGATTTGGGCTGCATACAGGGTAGCATCTGCACAGCCACCGGCAAGTGTGATAACACTGAGTTTTAAAATTAAATGTGCCTTTATCCTGTTGGCGATAAGGCACTTTAAAAGCAATACGATAATCTCCATAGATAGTCCACGTGAAATTAATATTTTCATTATTTTTTTCTGAATTAATTTTCATTAATTTCATTTCATTGACCATAGCCTTAGGATTTTTTTTCCTTGTTAGTCACTTAGTTCATTTCCTGTTCTTACCTCTTCAGAATACATCTACATTTTGTATTTTGTTAAAAAAATTTTGTCTGTATGTCCATACTTCTGTTTACAGTAAATCTATTTACCACTTTGTTGCCTATCCATCCAGTTCAGAAATATCCATTTTGAAGTCTTTGCAATTTGACTCACTTGTTAACTGATCTGTAATATTCTGTTCCATTCCTGAAAATATTGGTCACAGATTTCTAATTTTGCCATAGAGAGGCAAAGAATCTGGGCTGCCTTACAATAGAAATGTTGAAGAATATGCTGCAGATGGCAGCTTCTTCCTGAAAAAGAAAATGCTGGATGTGATATATCAAAACATTCCCCAGTATTTGAGCATATGTAAAGTAAGGACAGTGTTGCAGGAAATTCTAAAACTGATGCAAGTGACTGTTGTAAAAATGGCCTAAACCTTTTATTCAGTAAAGTGGTGCTACTTAATGATTGCCAGTACATAAACACAAGTACAGTATGTGTGACCTAAAAAGTATGTAGACAATGCCTTCTGAACCTTGGCGTATTAGTTTCATTTTCATATCAAATGTACCTTAAAAGAGTGTGAGGTCAATAAAGTTGTCATTCGCTCACATTTGGGCAAGCTTATATTCTTACAGTTATAGTAATTGCTTTCACATGGAGTCTGTGCTTTTCCATTCTCCCTCTACTGTAATCTATTATATTAAGCACAATGTGCGTGTCTGCGTAAGCCCTTTTCAAACATTCCATCATACTCTCCTCACATTTCTGTCACATTCTGGCATGTGAATCCACTGTAGTATGACTAAGGACCACTGCATACATTATTAATAGGTAAAGTTGGGTTTCTTCCAGATCATGCATTTAATGGGCCAGCTTGAGGAACTGCCCTTGTTCTTGTTCACTTTGACCAGAGCAATTATCACATCTACAGCATACCTTCCAATTGTCCCAATTTGTCAGGGATAGTTCCAGTTAATCTGGCATCCCATGTTTTCAGATGCCTTTAAAAATGTCTCAATTTCTCTTTTCTCCTCTAATTTTCCCCTTTTGTGCTCAGCTTATTTCAGTTGCTGCAAATAGAGATCAAAGTGCAAAAGCACCTTGTACTCAGTTGCTCCAGAGAGAATGTATGTAGTTTGTATTCAATTTATTCAAGGGGAAGAGAGAAGGGGATAAAATCTTTCCCATTAGGCTCAGGCAAAGGCAAACTGCTGCAGCCTCTGCTAGCTTGTGTGTTCTTCTCTTTAAAGATATTTTCCCATTTTCACCAGTCTGAAACTGCTTGGCCACACATATTGCGGTTTTCATCAATGAAATGTTGGAGAGTATGCTGCAGATGGCATCTTCTCCGTGAACTTCACTCGGGACTTGGACCCTGCTCATTCAAGCTAGCCATGGAAGACGTATAAGAGGGCTTCCTGTTCTTATTGAGCCTTGTTTGTGTGATCCTGTGCCCTTGTTGGGTTGCATCCTGACTTCTGGCTAACTTCTAGTTGTGGTTGTGTTTTGGTTCTGGCTTGCTTGTTTAGTTGCTAGCTCCTGTGCCCATGATTACATCTCAGCCTGCTCACACATAGGTCTTAACAGCATATACACTTGTTAAATAAGAAGTCATTTTTCACAATGTCCTTTATTAGTCTATTAGTTTTTCTTAACAACAAAATCATTTCCTGAACAAACCCATTTTGCTTCTCCAAACCTTTAGCCTTAAAGGGAAGGAAGAGTGTATTAAAACATTTTATGAACGTATGTTGACACCACAGCTTGGAAAAGCTACTTTCTTGGGCTACAGCTTCCACAATTCCTCAGCCAGTATGGCCCAGGGTTTCCATCCACAGGAACCTTGTTACTGCTCACAGTCAAGTGGATTTACATTCCAGACATTTACTGTCAATGCACACAGGCTTGACTTGCATCTGGGTGCTAAGGGACATTGGGTCCAGTTTCAGTTCTACACCTGTTTAGTGTAATGCCTCTTAGTTAGGCAAACCAGCTTCTAAAGATATGTTTTTCCTAGTTTTAACTATGTATCTTTTCCCTGTGGTCCTTCTTCTCAGAACTCCATCATGTGCTTCAGAAAGCCAAAATCTATTTATACTTTCTGCATAGCCATCCTTCCAGAATATATCTAGGTGTTATCCTCTCACTGGAAGGATTGATGGAAGCACCAGCTGTGCCAGTATCTTTAGCTGGTCTTTAAAGAGCATAACTGATGCCTGTAATGAATAAGCAAGATGAGCCTAATGGGGATGTGTGACTTTTCCATGTGGGCAAACATCACAAACACCTTGGGTGCCAGATCAGGTCAGCAAATACATATATCTCTCATGTTGGATCATAGAACACTATTTCTGTGGTGTGATAGGAACAACGTCTCTCTCACTGCTACAGAGGCACTAAGCCTGCTTCTGCCAATAGCTTGAGAACTATAATCAGTATGAAGGCAAGCATATGCTTTGCTGCCAGGAGGATTGATTGACTAGGAAGGGGGAAATCCTGTCTGATCTCTGAGTGCTCTGACAGAGAAGGCGAAATATCTCACAAAACTACCAGTCCCAGGATTCTATCGCATTGAGCCATGGCAGTTAAAATGGTGTCATACTGCATTAGTTTTGCACTATAGATGCAGCCATTGTTGTTGTTGTCATTCTGTTTATTTATATCCTGACTTCCTCCCAGTACAGTACAGGGACTCAAGGAGGCTAACAAACTTAAAACAGTATAAACATTAAAAAATACAAAGTTCAAAACAACAATTCAAACATTTAAAAACATTACTTTATTAAAATTTAAAAATTTAAAATTCTTTAAAACAAAAACAAAACAGCACCCATATCAGTATCTGAAGATCTGGTGGCATAAAAATGTTTTTATCTGCCATCAAAAAGAAATCAAAGATGGAACCATTCTGGGCTCTCTAGAGAGAGAGTTCTGGAGCTTGGGAGCAGCCACTGAAAAGGCCCTCTTCCTTGTTCCCACCAAATGCACCTGAGAGGGTAGTTGGACAGAGAGAAGGGCCTCTCCCAATGATCTCAATACTCTGGGGGGCTCATACACAGAGATATAGTCCTTCAAATAGCCTGGACCCAAGCCTTATGGTCCATTCCATCTGGAAGGCAACATCTAGATCCATTTCCTACACATCTGAAGGGCCCAGAAGTGGCACATTATGTATGAAGATGCTTGTGTAGGGCTCCTGTCAAATCTGAATTGGTCTTAGGACAGAACACAGAAAACTGGAAGTTTCTACTGCTACCACTGATGCTGCTGTCCCTAGTATGCAGTATGCAATGTTTTTCTGTAGGCACTCCAGTTTCTTCAGGTGTGTCTTCTGTGATAATAATGCATATAGATCTTAGAAAATTACTTTTCTGGACTCCAGCTACCAAAACACCCAGTCAATATAGCCATGATGAATGCCCCTCCCAAGATGTTTTCTACTGCTAATTTAAATGATCAACCTATCTGCTGCTGAAACTAGAAATTCTAAGTCTTTTCAATACTTCTGCATAAAAATAAAATTCTATTTTTAGAATATTTTTCATTTATTTCAAGCAAACCAATGCAGATTTTATCCCCACTAAAAGTTATTTTAGCCCAATAGATTAAGGTTATAGACCTGAACACATCTATCAGTAAAGCCTAGTGAACACTGTGGGATTTGCCTTTGAGCAGATATGCACAGGACAGTGTTGTAAGAGAGCTTTAGGTGGATTTTTTAATACTGTACATAGAGATTGGTAGCATGTAAGAATAAAGCTCTGTGGATGTAAAAGAGCTGCCAAATAGTTGTGGGTTATTTTTGTCATTCTATTTTATATTCCCATGCCAGAGGTGTTCTTTAATTTGAAGTGGAGAAATGTGAAGTGGAGAAACTATAAGAATATATTTCAATGGCAGTACAGTTGTTTATCATGGCACTGTACTTTCATTGCTTCAACTGAAGATGTCACTATACCTCAAGTCAGTCGGAACAGAAAAACCCTTTAATTATTCATTTTACTGAGTAACACCAGAGGGTAGAATGTTTCAAAATGCTTTTACATACAACAACAGTTAGTACATATCTTTAGTATGCAGCCCTGAACTTTATACAGTATTGCGATTTAGAAATCTATGATTGGTAACAGCCAGAGATCAATTATTTAATTGCTAATTCTGGCTATAAATAGCTGTGATGTTATGTAGTAGCTACAATTCATGGCACTACAGGACAGGGCAAATTGAACTGAATACAGACCAAAAGGAAGCTAATTCCTATTAAAATCAATATCAAACATTAGTCATGACTCACTTTATATCCCACTGATTTTATTGGGATCATAGTTATTGTTATTTTATTTATTTATGTCCCATCTTTCTTCCATTATAGGGGCTCAAGGTGGCCAACCAAAATTGAAACAGTGCATGCTAAAAACAATACAAAGCATTAAAATGTAAATACAAGTTGAAAAAACAAGCAATTTTAAAAAGGTAGAAACACATTACACATCAAAATTAAAATATATTAAACACTCTGTACAAAAATCTATAGGAACCTTGCATTGCATTTAAAGTCCAACAGTGTTGAAAAAGCCTGGCAGTTTAAGAGTGTTTTATCAGTTGCCGAAATAAGAGCATAGATGGGGCCGTCCTGGCCTTTCTAAGGAGAGGGTTGGTGGGAGCAGCCACCAAAAAGGCCCTCCCTCATGTTCCCACTAAAGAGCCTGAGAGGATGATGGGACAGAGATTAGGACCCCTCTTGATGATCTAAGTGTTCTAGTGGTTCCATAAAGGGAGATACAGTCTTTCATATAACTTGGACCTGGGCCATATAGGAATTTATAGGTGAAAATCAGCACTTTGAATTGGGCCCAGAAACAGACCAGCCAGTGGAGTTGTAACAAGGGAGTTGTGTCTTCCCTATAGCCAGCACCAATTAACAACCTGGCTGCAGGTTTTTGGGGTAACTGAACACTTTTCCAAGCAGTCCCATATAAAGCACATTACAGTAATCCAAACAGGATGTAACCAAGGCATGTACCACAGTGGCCAGATCTGACTTCTCCAGTTCGACTAATTTAATTGAGATCCAGTCCACTGGGTTTCCACACAAACCCAGGGAATAAATTTGAAGAATGTACAGTCTATTTCATAGTCATCAACAATTTCCTAAGTGTCCATCATGTTTCATCAAAAGAAAGTAAAGACAACCACCAAAAACAATTAGCTAAAATTATTATATTACACTTATAACCACCTGTCTATATTCTGCTGTATGTGAAAACTTCAGATGGTTATCTTGCAGCACCTTTGAGACTAACTGAAAGAAAGAAATTGGCAGCATGAGCTTTCATAAACTTCAATCTACTTCCTCCAAATGCATCTGAGGAAGTAGACTGAAGTCTACGAAAGTTCATGCTGCCAATTTTTCTTTCAGCTATATCTTTGAATTCAGTTGGTTATGTTTGCTTAAATCCATTCATTTAGAAGAGTAGTGAACTGGTGTTCTTTCACTATTATTGAACTGTAATTTGCACTACCCCTCATCATTGGCATTGCTTGCTGGGGAAATGATAGTTGCAGTCCAATATCATCTGGAATCAGTGTGGTGTAGTGATTTGAGCATCAAACTATGACTCTGGAGACCAGAATTTGATTTCCCATTCAGGCATAAAACCCACTGAGTGACCTCAGGCAAGTCTCTCAGCCTCAGGGGAAGGCAATGGCAAATCTCATCTGAACAAATCTTGCCAAGAAATCCCCATAACAGGTTCACTTTAGGGTCTCCATCAATTAGAAACAACTTGAAGGCACACAGCAGCACAGCATCATCTAGAAGGACATGACCACCCCTTCCATGCTTATGTATTTATAAATATGTTCATCCCATACATCTATTATGAGATCTCAGTGTGACAAATAGATAAAACAGCATACATAATTTAAATAATTCCAGATTAAGATCAGTAAATAATTTGAACAAGATAAAATTGTATAAGATCACATAAATAAGTTAAACCCGTGTTAAAGGGCTAAAAAGGGTTAAAGAGTCTTTTTTAAAATAAAAGTTAACAAGGCCCCAAATGCTTTAATAAAAAGACATGTCTTGACCTGGTGCTGAAAAGAAACCAGTGTTGGCACCAGTCAGGTCTCCAAAGGGAAGGGCATGCCACAAGTGGGCTGCCACAGCTAAGAAGGCCCTCCTCCATGTCTTTCCCCATCACATTGTCCCTACTGGTGGAATACAGTGGAGAGCATCTCTAACAAATCTCAGTCCTCAGGCAGGTATATATAAGGAAAGGCACTTCTTCAACTAAGAAGGTCCCAAGCTTTTTAGAGCTTTGAATGTCATCACTAGCACCTTCAATTCAAATTGTAATTTAGATAAAGTGACCATATATGCATCCTGTTTTATAATAATATGATTCAGAGCTGGATCTGGTTAGCACTTCCATTAGGGATCTCCCAGGAATCTTAAATATTCCAGCTTAAGTTTAATGAAAGGAAAACAAGCTGTAAATAGAACAAATAATGGATTTCTGTCTTTTCTTGTTTTAAATGTACCCAAATTTACTTTTAAAATGATATATCAGGATCCAATGGAATGTTGACTTACCAATGCATGTGAAAGCTGCCTCTATAGAGACAATATAAATATATGAGGCAGCTGAATTTTTCTGCTGTATTTAGCCCACCTTCAACATCTCTCATCCACCCACCCACCCTTCACTGTAAGGAAAGAGGAAGATCATCTTCGTAGTTAAAAGGTTTTCTTGTAATATTTTACCATTTATTATCATCATCATCATCATCATCATCATTATCATCATCATCATTATTGCAAGACAATTCATATAAATGTCAGGACAGCCTGTTCAGCTTCCAAAAACAACTACCCTGTTTACTGATAATAAAACTGCTCCATGTTTTAGATTTAGCCAAAGCTACATGTTAGCATGACTATTCAAGGGTGAGTTGCTTTAATGTTTTAGAATATTAGAAGAAAAATATTATTCCATACTACATAACTGGTGCTGATGTGACCCAAAGGCTATGTGGGAGGAAAAATGTTGTCTCTATGATTGTTTCTCTGTGTTGCGTAGTGTTGGTACTCCAGGGCTGCTATAAAATTTCATAAAAACAAGCTCAGTGGCAAGTTCTCTTTAAAGCAAGATCTGTTGCTAAACAGCAGCATTGGGACAAAGAGGGTATTATAGAATTGAAGATATCTTTGTTCTAAAGCTTCCCCAAGCTACAGGGTTTTACCCATTTACCTAGTAGTAAGCCTCATGAAGCTCAATGGGATTTCCTTCCTAGTAGACAATGTACTGGATAACACTGTTCCTGACTGTGGTTATCTCAACTGTTCTTCTCCATGAAACCTGGAAAATGATGAATATGATGCTATTGTACATATATATTGTCAATCAGTCAGTCATAATTTATTACTGTCCATAGACTCAAAATTTAGAAATTCAAGATATACAAGTCATCAAAATTCCCACAATAAAATGCCTCACAATGAAATTCCCCATAATTAAGGAAGTTGCTAAATCTAACTCTATCTAACTCTTAACTCTCACTCTAACTGTCCCCTTATACATAGTAGGCTCTAATCCTAGCTACCTTAGAGAGAAAATTGGCAACTGCAAGAATGACATTCAAGCATTTAGATTCCAGCAAGAATTTTACATATAAAAGGTTTATTATTATTATTATTATTATTAACCTTTATTTATGAAGCGCTGTAAATTTACACAGCGCTGTACATACAATCTTTTTAGTTAGACGGTTCCCTGCCCTCAGGCTTACAATCTAAAAAGTACTTGCCCCGGAGGGAGAGGGGAGTGGTGACGGGAAAGGGTAAGAGGTCCAGCAGTTCCTCTCAACCTCCGAGGCCTGGACCAAGGCAGATGGACTGAAGGGAGGGCTTGGCTTCAAAATGGAAGGTTAATCATTATCCAGGGAAAATACATACTCAGAAGTAGGATAATACATATACAGTACATAGCAATACAGGAAATGGATCAATAAACAGCCAACAACAGAACATCAGATAGTAAGCGACAATTATGCGATGCCTGGGAAGGCTTCTCTGAATAGGATGGTTTTCAACTCCGTTTTGAAGCTGGTTAATGAAGTGATGGCTCTTGCTTGTGGAGGAAGAAGGTTCCAGGAGTGAGGGGCAGCAAGTGAAAAGGGGCGAATCCGGGATGGGGCAGAGGAAATCCTGGGCTGGGACAGGAACCCTTGACTACCAGAACGGAGGGCCCTGGTGGGAAGGTGAGGAGAAAGAAGGTCAGATAAGTAAGGAGGGGCCAGTCCATGGTTTGATCTTTCATTCATCTTACTTAATAATCGGTAGATTTTGGCTTTTCAAATCTGGTTGTAAAGATTACAGTGCAATAAAATATGTTTCATAGACTCTACGTCCAAGTTACTCCATGGGCATCTTCTTTTGGTTTAAGGAACACCAGAAAATCTACTGTGAAGTAGTTCCATGGAATATACATTTCACCAGACCACCAACTTCTGAGTAGCCTATATCCTCACAGTTCACCATTTTTACACAAGACTAAATGGGAGTGAATCAGTAAACCATAGAAATTCCATGAGAACCATTTTCTTTTGTCTGTTCGTGCCAAAATATCTATATTATTTATTTATTTATTTATTATTTATTTATTTATTTAGCAATGTAGATTTGTACAGCGCTGTACCTAAAAACAATAAATATAAAAGAGTAAACCAGCCTATGGAGTACAATCTAAGAAATAATAGGAAAATACATATTCTGTAAACTGGTCCAGAAAGCCAAACTTTTAAATAGTCAATCATCAAATTCACCATCGCACAAGACTAGACAGGTGTAATGCCACAAAAATCCCAAAGAAACCACCTTCTTGACATATTCCTGAAAATATGGCCCTTTCCCTGGAAAGTTAGCATTCTGGACCAGTTTTCAAAAGATAGATGCTTTGCCTGAAGAAGATACTGAGAAATCAACGATCTCTGGAATTTTTCTAGCTTGTTACATCACTTACACCTAGTCTTCTGCAACAGCTGGATTTGGTGAGCATACGGATGGGCTATACGGAAAGTGGGTATTTGGGGAACCATTTTCCCACCTCCGGTTTTGAAAAAACATTGATCTGACCCTCATGTCATGTTCATTTTCTGTACATGACGTGAGGGTGTGTCATTTTGTACTTCACAATAGGCAGCAAAACATCTAAGGCTAGCCATTCTCTCTTAATGTACCAGAAAATATGGTGTGAAATATGTGCCTCCTGACACTTGCCTCTACCATGCCAAACAAGAAGCTGCCCCTGAAATATGGAACAACTTCATGGCATCCTCCAAATCAGAATAAGGAAATGCTGTGGGGAGCACAGTTGAAGATGTTCTTTCTTTGCCTTCAGACCAGTTATAATTAGGCCAATTTTTTTTAGAATGAAATTTCTCAGATTAGTAAAAGACATGGAAGTCCAGTGCTGGGGCAGATAGTTTATATGTTTAGGAACATAAGAGTCATTGTTCGCTGGAAATTCCAGACATCAGAAATCCATTCCACAAATTTGCGAATGCAGGCTTATGCACAGAAGTCCTTCTCAAAGATTTACCTGTCTCTAATAAGAATGTACTAAGATGATGTTGCTGAACCACATGTGTATCAGTTTTCACGTGTGAAATGTTGGAGGGTATGAGATGGTTAGTGTTCCAATGTGATAATGAGAGGTTTATGCTGAAGTTTATACAGACTATTTATTCCCATTTTCAGCGTTATGCTAAGTGGAATATACTACATAAAGCAGACCTATTCTTAAAATTGTAGGATTCTGACACCACTGGCAATACAGGAAAGAACAACTCGGGGGGGGGGGGAGATTACACTTGGAATTAATCTTAGTGGTGAAACTATAGTAATTGCTTATCAATACTGATACATCTACAATCCAGTGCTATTTGAATGCATTCTAAATTATTATACTTATTCAGTTTTTGACATATACCCATGCTTGCTTTCTGGCAAGACTGCATCTTGAACTGTTTAAAATTCTTGGAGGCAATACTGCAATTGACTAACCAAATTTAGATGGCACATTTTTGTGGGATGCAGTACATTGCTTCATAAATATTAATGTGGTAAATATAAATTATCACTTTAGACTATGACATAATAAGCAAAGAATGTTTCAAAGGACCTCAACCATATGATGTCTGATTTTTTTTCTATATGGGCTTGCTGGGATTTGTGTGTGTTGCACACACAAATCCCATCAGCATAACACCAGAATTGCATTAAAAAAACAAACACACACACACATGTATACAGCCACACACAGAAATGAAAGGTATGGTAGGTAGGGCATAGGGCAAGGTGGTGGGATTAAGGATGAAGGGGGAAGAGAGTGTGCAGAACCGGCAACAGCCTGGTCTCACAATTGAAGGAATGTGCAATAGAAAGTGCTCCCAAACCAATATATATGTACAGTACTTCCTTTCATTAATGGAGTCCTGGGGTGGTTAAATGCTGGTACTGAAGCCATAACGTTGTAAGTTTGATCCTAGTGAAGGGCTCCAAGGTCTTCTCAGCCTTCCATCCTTTCGTAGGTCAGTAAAATGAGTACCCAGCTTGTTGGGGGGCTTACATGTTGTAAAGTGCTTAGGGAGTGCTAGTTCACTGATAAGCAGTATAGAAATGTACTCGCTATTGCTGTTGCTACAATGTGACTGCAACAAGAATAGGAGTCATGTGATGAAGTCCATATTAGTTTGAGCACTGAATTGTAAATCTGGAGACTAAGTTTGAATCACCCTGTGACCATGAAAGTCTTCTGGGTGACTCTGGGCAAATTGTACTCTTTCAGCCTCAGGAAAGCCATGGTAAACACCCCTCTGAACAAATCTTGCCAAGAAAATCATGTGATAGGTTTGTTTTAGAGTCACCGTAAGTCAGAAAGGACTTGAAGACATACAATAAATCATGGTTTATGTGGGGGAACTTTCATGAGAAAATTTCATGAAACTTCACATGGTATATACTCCTCATTATATGCTTTTCATTCCCACTTACACAAAAAGCAGTTTGTGATCTGAATTGATGGATCAGTTTGACAGTGGAGCTTGGTTTCCACTACATTTGCCCCCATCTCATTTTTCCTTGTAATATAACCCATTTGTGGTTCACATTCATGAATGAATAGGTTCAAAATGGACCGGTTCCAGCTGGGCAAAGGGCAAATATAAATTTATTCCAATCCCCATCTGGTTCACATTTGTGCAGAATTGATTTATCCAAAAAGATGTGGAAAGCATCAGCTTCAAAAAGACGTGGGTTAAATGGGTGTAGCACATGGCCTCCCCTCTCCAAATCGCTTCAGTAAATCGATTCAAGTGGGAACCAGGGTCATTTGAACCGGTTCAAACTGAACTGTGATCCAGTTTAAAAGGTAGTGGGAATCAGGCCCAAGTTGGCAGTATTGCACATTTAGGGGCTCAGATTTTGTGTAATTGGTTTTGACATTACTCCTATACTGAACTGCGGAACAGCTTTCAGCCCATCAAATGTTAATGAACTACATTTCCCATTTCAGCCCTGATGGGAGCAGAGTGCGACCATTCTAAAATCCACAGAGCCCTTAACACTGTACAGTACTAAATGCTACTACCTGCGTTAGGAAAAGCTCCAAAAGTGATTGAACCTGTCTCAGACTGAAAGTGAAGTTTCTTGGGGGCATTCTGATGTCTTAAACTAATTAGCAAACAGGATTCCTATAAAAGTTGTTCTGAGGTAAGCTACAAGTAAAAGCAAGCATATGGCTTTTAAGATCTTATGCATGCCATTTTTGCTATTGAGGTATTCCTCTCTTAGTAGCTGCAATACCTTCAAAGCAAACAGAACTCAATGTTCCATCTTGTTGAGCATGTATGTAATAAAAAATGATTATTACTTTGTCTTTACAGTGCCTTTATATCAAAGAACCTGCTTGTTTAATTATTTCTGTCATAAGTTGGCAAGTTTTGCTTTGTGTTCAAGATAACTAAAATAGCATTCGTTGACCATGGAAAATAGGAAGATAAGGTAGAATTTAAACACAAAGGAGTGTGTGTGGTTGTTAAAGATATAGAACAGGCTGTATAACTTCAGATCCATCAAGGCGAAAGGAGATCATCAGGTATGCAGTTAATTCCATATATATATATATATATATATATATATATACTCTAAAAACTCTCCCGCCTACTTGCCTGAATTTCTAAAATGGCTTCTATTTATGTTAGCAAAGTAAGGAATAGTTGCTTTATATGTAATGAGGATGCAATACAGTTACATTTCAAAAGTAATTCAGTGAGTAAGTTTAAAGCATAATTGTTTCTGAATACTTTTAAATACATTTTAGAGACTTTCAACATGATTTTTTGAAATTTTATACCCATTCCATGATGAATCCTAAAGGCTCTGCCTCAAATGTTCCAAATTAATGAAAACTAACAAAACCACAAAACAAGTAATGCAACAATTTATTTCTGAAATATCACAACAAGGAATGAGAAGGAACTACTTTTTAAACAATAAAAACAAGTAAGGAAGGAATTACTTTTAAAAAGTTACTTTTTTATAATCACACCTGGCAGACTAATACATAGTGTTTTGACTACATTCAGACTTATGGGTCACAATGCACAGTTTACAGAAGCTGGAACTAAAGAGGAAACTGGGCCTCTTCAGTAAAAAGTGACTATATATTTTACTCTATACTGCAGTCTCTGGAGGGGAATATGGTAAGAGTCAAAACATACTTCTCTCTTTAGAATAATAACCTGGAGTCTAACCAGATTTCTAGAGAAGAGAAAACAGTGCAGAGCATACTTAGTGGCATAGTTGAATCCCCAAAGAGAGAAATGTAGTAAAGAAGAATTCACTTTGAGAAATACCTGTAGAAATAATTAGTCTAGAGTTCATATAGTTTCATATTGTCTAAGTATATCCAATAATATAGCAGTGAGGCTCAGAAGAATGACTGAAAATATGTATTTTTGCTGAAGTGTGTGTGCTTATTTTGGTTAGGAAGTTACAGTTGTATGTCTGACATTTTAATATTTGGACAGATAAAATGATGTCTTTGTCTGTTGACAGGCAATCTAAGTACAGTGGGCCCTTGGTTTCAGGACTCACCTCCTATAGATACCAAAATCCATGGATGCTCAAGTCTTATTATATACAATGGCATAGTAAGACTGTGTTCCTTATATAAAATGACAACATCAAGGCTTGTTTTTTTGGAATTTATGTATATTTTAAAATGTTTTCAAACTGGATGCTTGAATCTGTGGATAAAAAAAATCCATGGATACAAAGGGCTGACTGTTATGGAAACAATTATGGAAAGATATTGCAGAATTCATTATTTTCCTTTGCAGTAGAAGAATCACGTCAGAGCCTTCTTGGAAAATATGATGTAGCAATTCTGAATATTTGGCTACTTGAATTTTTTCCTCACTGAAATGCTGAAAAAAGTTGTTCACTAGGGGGCAAAGCAAAAAAACAGGCCATCATTTCAAGTAGAAAAGGCCGACCTGTCTGCCCATGATTCTTCTCTGAACCGTAATAGTACTAAACAAAAACCCTTGAAAAGTCTAATAGAAAATAAGTGAGATCTGGCCCATTATCAGGTTTCTCTGTAGTTGTGCTGGTGGCAGTGATGATGAATTTATTCTTCAGCAATGGGAACACAGAGTACACAGATGTCTAGGAAGTTCTTGCCTGCACCATTTTATATTGTATTTTAATTGTTTATTTGTTTAGTTAATGACCCTGACTATCTGAGATATATGACACATATATACATTTATGTATTTAGCACTCTTCCCCCCATAAGAGGAGACCTATCCTATTGGATCTTATCCATCCATCCATCCTATCCAGAGACCTTTTGGATCTCTGGCAGAAAGGCAGCTCAGTCTCCTTCACCTCCCTTTTGTTTTCATCCATAAGAAAGGAACATGGTTGGTTGGGGAAGGAGAACCATTCCATTGTGTCTCTGTCAAAGAGATGTGCTGCATCGCTTGCTTTCATATCTCCTCACATTGAAAGAATCTTGCTTTCTTTCCAATTCTTTCAGGGAAGCAGGCTCATGCCAGAGGAAGAACTTACACTTTGATTTTGTATCTTCTCCCCATAAATCTGTCTCAACAGTTTGAGGTATGCAAATGATAACCAAAAGTAGAAATGTTGTGGTGTCTATTATATTTCTTGTGCACTTAATTTAACTGCTAAATTGTCATAACTCAGAAACTCCTGTGCATGAGTCCCAAACTCTCAAACACTATTCCCAAAAAGGTGGAACAGAAATAAAAAGAAGAGGAGGAATGTTATTTAGTCTTGTCCTGGTACAGAAAGGGGCGCTGTTACATTTCTGGTATTGTAGATCAACTAAACCTTTTGTGGTATATCCAACATTTGCACATATTTTTTCTCCTTCCCCCTGCTAGCTAGAATACAATCCAAAACCAAGACAGGAGAATGTTTTGCATAAGTTACCATTTTTCATTTCACAAATTGAAAAATAGCTTTCAAAATTGTATATCATGAACAAAGACTGTCAAAACAGCAGCTCAGAAACATTTCCTTTGCTTTTCCTTTTAGGATGCATAATACTGATTGAATGAAGCATGTGATTCTTTTGAATATAACTGTCATACTAGTTCTAACACAAAGAAGATGACAATACCAGGCAGCTTGCTCTTCCTTACTTTGCTTTTATTTTATGTTTATCTTAAATGTATTCTTTCCAGACTGCATAATCTACCGCAGGGCTGGGCAACTGTACAATACCAGGGAGCTTCATTAGCCCTCCAGGAAACCTTGGAAAGCTGCACCCACTCCCACAACAACAACATTGCATTGCCCCTGTGAGACATGGGGGCATGTTTTCAGAGCATTCTGGTCCCACTTTGGGACATTTTGAGGATTTTTTTTTAAAATCAAGTTGAACCCTGGGGCATTTATGGGGTTCCAATCATGTGGAAATACCCTCTACACCCCTCTAGAGATAATGTTTGGGTGTTTTGAACCCAAAAAAACTTTTGAAAAAAACCAAAAAACAAATTGACCCTTGTGGAGGTCACAGGGGAAACAAAGCATCCTTAGGGGGCACTTACGGCCCACTGTTGGAAGATTTTTGCATTCTCTTTTCCCCTCCTTAGATAGATGGGGATTTCCTGCATGCAAGCTCCTCTCTCTCACACACACACATTCAAACTAACCATGTGATTTAGGTCACTCCCCCTTTGGGACTAACAGACATTTTCTCTCAAGATTTTATCTTGAACTGTTAGTTTTCCATCTTCCTCCTTTCACAACTTTCTTTGGGAAGGTGATGAGTTAAAGATTTATTTTACCTAAACTATTCACTAGCTAGATTAGGATATAGCCTCTATGTAAATATAGATTAAAGTCCTGAGTAAACTTTTGTTTGAACTGCAAGCTACTTGTGTTGTTTTTGAAGTCAGTCTCATTTCTTAGGGAAGCATAGTTAGGAAAAGGCACATTTCTGTTACTCTGCTGACTTAAACCATCTAACAGGCTTGGCTTTGACATTTTTTATATTTAAATATTTTTTATTTCCTTACAAAGGCTGAAACCTTAAGAAACTTAAATTACCCTACACCCATGAGCTGCACTTTGTCATCCCTGATCCATAGAGTATGTAATATATGCAGTACATATGTAACTCATCATTACCAATATAAGCCCATCATGATCAGTATGATTAACAATATCTAATGTGTATAGCATCTAAGGCTGTCACCTCATAGCAGAAATAAAGCAGTTTGACACTGCTTTAACTTTCGTGGGTCAATGCTTTGGAATTCAGAGAGTTCTAGTTTTGTGAGATATTTGTCTTTCTCTATCAGAGCAAGCTCTGGTGCCCCACCAAACTACAAATCCCAGGATTCAATAACATTGAGCTATGGAAGTTAAAGCAGTGTCAGACTGCTTTATTTCTGCAGTGGAGTGACAGCCTTAGATGCTATCCTGGAATGTATTTAGTTATGTATTCTGAAGACATTTATATACTGCCTTTCATTATACTAATCCTAGGGCAGCTTAGTTAGAAATAAACTGGATCACAATATATAGTATCTTAAAATTCATTTCATCATCTTAAAGTTCATATTATTTTAAAATTAATGAAAGACAGGTTGAATTCTTTCCAATGTAAAGCATTAAAATGCCTGTAAGAAGAAGAATGTCTGAACCTGGACCTAGAAAATATTACAGTGGGAGAGAAACAGATGACCTTGCAAAGATTTTATATTTGGATTAGCTATTCTTACATCTATTTCTGTTATTTTTATTAAACATTTTTCATACCACTTCCTATATCATATGCTTTAAATAATGAGTGTACAAGAGATAACAAAATCTAAAATAATATTAGATGGTTATCACTTAAAACATTTAAAATCAGAGGCTCAGAACACAGGCCCGGTACAAACTGCCGGAAAGCGGCAGTCTAGGACTAATTTGAGGGCTTGGGAGTGCCGAGCGACCACATGGTCCTGAGCTCTACTGCGGAACCATCATGGGGCCACCATGATGATGCAAGCGTGGCGTAACATCCACACGTTCTGGCGGCACGCTTGCATCATCACTGCACGACAGTGCACCAATGGCACATTCATGGCATCCGCTGCGCACAGCAAAAAGAACCTGCTTTTAGCGGCTTCTTTTTGGTGCGAAGGGAGGCTGCATGGTTTGGCTGCTGTAGTGTCCCTCAGCAACAAAAATGGGTGGTCTGTCAAGCCCCACAGTTCTCAAACTGGGCAGCACAAGTAATTTCAAAAAGCATGAGTGAAGAGGCAAGTCCTTAACAGACACATAAGATACATCACATATAGCACCTCCTAAAATAATGACCATGGAATACCTATACACATTCAGTCTAGACAATGAGAAAATCGAAATAGTAAAAGAGTTCCCATACCTTAGATGAAACAAGGATCAGGATGGAGACTGCAGTCAAGAAACCAGAAAAAGACTAGGAATGAGAAGAGCAAGCATGAAAGAGCTAGAAAAAATCCTAAAGAGCAAAGATATACAACTGAGCACTAACATTAGAGTTATCCAAACTATTGTATTCTCCATCACCAAGTATGGATGCGAGAGCTAGACAGTGAAGAAATCAGATAGGAAGAAAATCAATTCATTTGAGATGTGGTGCTAGAGAAGAGTGAAGAGGATACTGTATAGACAGCCAAGAAGACAAACAAATGAATCCTTGAATAGATTAAGTCTGAAATCTTACTGGAAGCCAAGATAATCACATTGAGGCTGTCATACTTTTGTCACATCATGAAAAGACACAATTCATTAGAAAAGACAATAAGGGTGGGAAAGATGGAGGGTGTAAGCTGTTAGGACACTAAGTTGTGACTGGATGAGAATCTAGTAATATGGCAGGTGTAGACCATGGTAATAAGCTAAGTAAGCCAGGTGCTTGTATTAACTAATTAGAAAGGTATAATTGCCCTGTGGGTCTGCTGGGTTATTGAGAGCTTTCATTGTAGCCTGCTCTCATGGTAAGACAATTTATGCATGGTGCTGAATCAGGATTTTGTACTGTGTTATTTGTATTGTTTTGCTTCAGTTTTTGAGGCTTCTGTTAAGTAAAGTTTTTGTTAAATTCCTCAAATCTCTGCTATTTTTTTGCTATAATACTCACACCCCAACAGGGATGTAGCCAGGATTTTGGGAAGGGGGGGCCCAGACTAAGTGCCACCATTATAATGGGGCTTGGGTGCGGTGGTGTGGCAGCATGCACCATTCATTTTATCTAACAGAAGGGGGGGTCTGGATCCCAAGAACCCCCCCCCCTTGGCTATGTCCCTGACCCCAGCATAAGCACCCGGATATCCCCAGAATCCAGCTATGTTTTGAAATCAAATTGCTGTAAGCCTGTATGGGCTGCAGAGGCTGCGATGATTTAACAAAACACCAGAAAAGGTAGTATTGTGAATATTTATTATGGTATTTATGCCCTGCTCTACAGCCCTAAAGGCTCTCACAGCTGCTTACAAGTATTATTATTTTTAATTAGATGGTTCCCTGCCCTCAGGCTTACAATGTAAAAAGACACGACATAAAAGAAGGGAATGGTGGTGGGAAAGGGGATTGGGTTCAGCAGTTCTTCTCTCCCTCTGAGACCTGGACCAAGGCAGATGGACTGGAAGATAGAATATAGCATATAGACCCCAGATATGTGGAAGGCAGAAAATAATGGGAGAAGAGGCTTGGTGGAGGACTCACCTCCCATGCACTCACACAGAAGCTCTGCATATCAAAAGATGAGTTCTGGCAACTAGATCAAACAAGACCTGATGCACTTTCCTAAAAACCCTTCCTGTCCCCTTGTTTTGGGGAGCCCTGGTGGCGCAGTGGTTAAATGCCTGTACTGCAGCCATTCACTCAAAACCACAAGGTTGCGAGTTCAAGACCAGCAAAAGGGCCCAAGCTCGACTCAGGCTTGCATCCTTCCGAGGTCGCTAAAATGAGTACCCAGACTGTTGGGGGCAAATTAGCTTACTTACTAATTAGCTTACTTGCTGTTCACCACTATGATCTTTGGAATAGCAGTATATAAATAAAACATATTATTATTATTATTATTATTATTATTATTATTATTATTATTATTATTATTGTCATCGTGTTGTGAAGTCAATGAAGCCACTATCAGTCAAATTAGCCTTTTTCATTGGGAATCCTTTTGGTCCTTCCTAAGGGTTAACAAGTCTTTGTTTCCCATGAAATCACCTTAGCCGGACACTATTTTAAAAGTATAAACATGAACAGGAAAACATAACCTCTTTGCTGCAGTCCCTTTGCTGGTTACTGTTGCCCTCAGTCTCTTGGCCTGAACTACCCTCATTACCCTCAGAACTTTGGTCTAAGTCACTCCTGCTTTCTATGGACCATCCTTCTGGACAGGTAGATATTACCTCTCAATCCAACTTTTAAACTGATTCCTTTCACTGTTCTGTTTTGGTTAGCACTGTATGCTGGGTCTTAGAGTGCATCTATTTCATATGTGTATTCTTTCATATTCTTCTCTAACAAAGGTTAATTAGTTCACTCATCCCTGGAGTCTTCCTTGGGGCCTCCGAATTCTACTGACAAAGATCAAAATTTCTTTCACTGTGAAAAAATATAATACCCAAATATACTTGACTATAAGTCGACCTCATGTATAAGTCGAGGGCAAGTTTTGGGACCAAAATTATGGATTTTGCTATGACACATGGATAAGTCGAGGGTAAAACTTAGGGGCATATAGCAAAGGATTTAAAGGATGAAGCGAAGTAAAACAATGTCAGAGAACTTACAAAATTCCAGCACACACAACTCTTTCCGCTTACTCTTATGGCTGGATAGATGAGACAACAGAGATGGTCCGTGTTTCCAGGACAGATTATACTCTTGCTTTTCACCAGGGGATAGTTCCTTCTTTTAAATAAGAGTTAAGATACAGTACTTAACCCTGACCCGTGGATAAGTCGATTCAGGTTTTTTTGGGTCAGTTTTCTGACCTAAATTTCTAGACTTATACATGAGTATATACAGTATATCAAATAGCATATAAATTGTAAAACAATAATAGCAAATGAGCAAAAGAATCTCTTGAGTACAAACTTTAAAGTATTATGTGGTACAGTGAGCCCTTGGTATCCATTGGCGTTTGGTTCCAAGACCCTCCATGTATACCAAAATCTGTGGATGCTGAAGTCCCATTATGTACAATCAGGTAGAAAAATGGTGTCACTTATATAAAATGGCAACATTAGGGTTTGCTTTTTAGAGTTTATATATATATTTAAATATTTGCAAACCGTGGATGGTTGAATCTATAAGAAATCCATGCATATCGAGTGCCGACTGTGTACTGAGCACTTGACTAGAGTTAACGATTTTACAAATTTCTTCTCAAATCTCAGAGTTTGTCCCAAATGAAATATTCTCCAAAAATTATGTTGTTCTATAGATTTGGTGGGGCTTGTAGTTTTGAAGGGACACTAAAACAGTTTTAAGGGGGAAATTCACTGATTCTAACACTATAAATATTGTATCATAAAGTGAGATTAGAAATTATCTCAAGTAACAACTCATTCTATATATGCTATGGAAATTGAGTAAATGAAATTCTCTCAATCCAATTTTTGTAAGTGGTTTTTGTTTTTTGATAATTATGTTCAGGGCTGCATATTTAGACTGCCATCCTAAACATAGCCCATAAGGTGAAATATTTATTTCACTGGGACTATCTTCTAAGTAAATACACTGCGAATATTTACTCTGCAAAAAAAGACTTAATGTCTATATACACTACAAAACACTTCCGTAATTGATATATTGACTGATTCTGATATAATAACTCCCAAATGGGAGGCTGTTGGAAATGTTTGGAGGTGACAGTGACTTTTCACAGGGGTTGTAATGTTTGAAAGCCACTCACTATATGGATATCCCAGATTGTATAGAATATCCATGAAAGCAGCTGCCAGTAATGAAAAATGGGAGCAAAAAAGTTCTTTGTCTCACTAGGTATAGTAAGTGGCTTTAAAATGTTATACCCTCCACATGGAGCAGTTAGCATGTAGAAACATTTATAGAAGTTCTCCACGTGAGGACCATAACATGAAAATTGGCCTTAAGATCCTGTTGGCTGAAAAGCAGATCTTCATTCATCTGTCTCTCAGGAGGAACCTGAGGGATATATTCTTTATACTGCTTCTCCCATACTAATGGCAAAGACAAAATTGATTGCATCCAAATGTTATAAATAGATGGGAGCAGATGTCTTCTGTTCCAGTTTGTTATTGTTCTGTAGGCTGGATTTGCCCTGCATTCTTCTCTGTCTGTCATTTCCTATGACTCAGAAAATTTCTAATTTAATTTTGGAATTACATGTGCACTGTTTGAGATTGCATCTCTCTCTCTCTCTCTCTCTCTCTCATACATATATGTGTGTGTGTTATTTATTTACAGGACAACATATGCACATTGATTAAATCAGAAGACAAACTTAATTCTGAATTTGAATCAGTAACCAATAAAGGGGGGTGAACTAAAAATGGCAACAAACTGTACATGTGGAACAACTTGAACAACGACCAGAAACCCCAGACAGAAGGATGGTTGATACCTAAAGCACTGGCACTGCCCTGTAAACAGGATCAGGTGTTTGAAACTCCAGCATCTATGGAGAAATCCAGGTTAACATTGGGAATCCTATTAAACCACACTCACATGTGCTTTCTGGATATTCTCCTAACTGCTAGCCTTGTTCACAAAATTATACTTGCATTTTGTGGCCTATAAATATGAGAGGTTTTGTGTTTTCAATGAAACCTGAAATTCCTAAAATTCTGAGTCCTGCACTGTAAGTATTCTTTTGTATAAACAAAGATAATGGCCAGATTTCTACATGCACTACATACTCACTATCTTAGGCCTAGTACAGACTGGCACAAAGTGCCAGCCTGGGGCTGATTTTAGGGCTTGGGAGAGTAGAGTGTCTGCACGCTTCCGAGCCCTACTGTGCGCTGCGGGCGCCATAATTGCTCACCCCCATCCATATGATGACATTTTCACATCGCAGCGTCCAAACAGTGCCGAGCTGTGCGGATGTCATCGTTATGCACAAGCCGTGCCAATGGCACCCGGAGCATAGCGCAAAAAGAACCCACTGGGAGTGGGTTAATTTTAGGCCTCATGGAGGCCGCAGTGTTTGTCTGCTGCAGCCTCCATCTGGGGCAGAAAGGGGTGGCGTCTCGCCACCCCTTTCTGCCCATCTGTATCCCGCCTTTGTGGTTGCTACCCAAGGAAAGGTAGAGGGACCATCAACTGTGTCAGCTGTTCGTTTAAAATGTTGGGGAATTTAGCTATGAACGACTAGGTAACTTGAGGATCATTCCCACCTGTGTAAACCAGTACTAGCTGAGGGAAGGTTTTTATTCAGAAATATTGAAGAGTGCAATAGACAGACGTAGAATTCAGAGCTAATCAAAATGGAGGTATGGAAACTGGATAGCAAAGTGTAAAGTGGGTGGCATTTACCTCTTCAAACAGTAGACCACAGAATGTGGAAAGTGGCTCAAACTGAGGTTTGAAGGCAACACAGTTCAATCATGGAGCGCAGACTAGGGGCCAACTGTATGTATACAGTGTATGTGTGTGCTTAGTGCCAGCTGTGTGAGCATGGAAGCTAGATTTTGGGACCAATATTTATATCGGAGATCCTTGCCTCAAGTGATGTGCTTATCTTGCAAGGTAACAAAGACCTGATGGTCTTCTCAGGAATCGACAATGGGATTTCTGTCTAATGGCTTTAACTTTGGGGTAATAAAAACAGTGAATGGAGTAAGACAATCCACAGAGTGGAGGGACAGGGAAATCGACTGGGAGCATAGCAAGGGTTAGGTAGGAAGCACTGGCTTACTGCTTTGGTGCAATGAGATCTCCTTTGTCTCATGGTGCAAGAGGAAATGCAGAACGTACGAACATTCTGTAGCTAAGTATTGTCTTCCAGCTCAACTCCCCCAATCTAGACTTACCAGGCAGCAGCCTCTGTGAGTGATGAGGGTCTGTTATGTTGTCATTCATGACAAGCAGATTGACATTTCAACCTACTTCCCCCCCCCCCCCCCGCCCCCGCGAGCATTTTTGGTTCAAGGAGGAAGTGCAACAAAGATCCTACCTCTTACTGTCACATAATAGATCACTCACAGGAGTGGGATGGAAAGGTCAATCTGTTGAGTCCTGATCAACAGGAGAACAGACCTGTCCCTTGCAATGGCTTATGCCAGGTGCGTCAGGATTGGGGGACTTTTACGATCCCTACATATTCCCTACATGATTGAATACTATGGATCATGAGTACAGTTGTAAATGTGTATCTCTAGGTTATGCATGCGTAACTGCAATAGTGAATTCTAGCTAATGTTTTTTTTTTATCATAATCAAACTGAGGAAGGAAAAACTCTCATAAGGTGAGAATTGCAAGAGGGGGTATTGTTGGTTATTCCATATGGTATTTAAGAGTTCTCATTACCCAAATGCCCCCATCCCTCTGACTGGGCCTTCTTTCTGACTTAATTACTAAGCCATAGACAAAACTATTTTACTATTTTCCTTCTAGGATGAATTTAAAATTGCCTAGGGGTTTGAACTGGGGAGAATGAAGTGGAAGCATCATGTCTCCTTTGACTTAAGCAATTCTCCTTTTTAATATCTGCATAATTCTTAGAGCTTCCTTTTTTCCTCCAGCTTCCTTTTTTCCTACCTTTGCTAATGGCATGGTCATCCCCCCCCCCCAGCCACTGGGGATCTTCTTTAGGTGCTTGCCCTGCCTATTCCTGAAAGCCCTGAAAGACAAGATGGCAGCAGTTCCACCAGGCAGGGAAGGCATTTGTACATCTTTCCCCTGGACACTTACATGCTGTATTATGCCCCATATACTCTGATCTCACACTTTTAGTGGGTGTCTGGGGAGTTTATTATCATTTCACTTAAATGCAAAATCCTCATTTGTTTCTCCAGTTCCATTTGATTAAATTATAATTTGAGTTGAATCTGGGCTGTGCCAGTAAGTCACCTTCAAGTTGGAAAACTTTTTTCCTGAGACTAGGGCCTGTTACAGACTGCCAAAATAAAGCTGCTTTGGGTCTCTTTGGAGGTATGCTATTTAAATGATGCATGCACCCTAAGAATCTGGAAGCTGCACCAAAGCTGCACTCCAGTGCTTAGGAATGGAGTGTGGCTTTGGCGTGACCTCCGGACTTTTAGGACCCATGCATCATTTAAATAGCATACCTCCAAAGAGACCCGAAGCAGCTTTATTTTGGCAGTCTGTAACAGGCCTAGAATAAGTTTTGTTAAAATCAGGATGCTCTAAAGCAGTGCTGTTTCTAGGAAAGAAGGAAAGTGTTGTAGTCAGTGGACTCAAATACCTGTCAGAAAGTTTAAGAAGCTCTGCTCTAAGCAATGGAAATCCCAGACTAACCTCTTATTTTATTTCTCTTTGCTTTTAAAAGCTTTTGTCAGAACATTTTTCTTGAGCACAAAGACTTACTGTGAGAATATAAACAGCCCTTTACATTTTTGTGGATATATATTTTAATCTCCTAAAAACAAAAAAGCTGCAAAGTATTTAAATTACCAAATGGTTTAAACCTGACACAGCATGGCTGCTTTTATCATCTTTGTAAGAAAGAAATTCCAGTATGCCATTAACATAAGCCTGCACATTCTTGTGAAAGCTTAGCGACCAATGCTGGCAAAAGATAGAGACCTACTCATGTCTCCACTAGTATCTCTTCTATTGTTCTCATCTTTTCCTCCAAGGAGAAAATCAGATGGATTTAATCCATACAACAGGCACACCCTAAGATATATTTATATTCTAATCCATATTTTATGATGTCATCTGTGCCTCCCTTTGCCGTTTTATCTTTCACTTCTTAGTCTGAGAGCAGAATTTATATTAAAATTCCCAGAATCCTCCAGACAACATAGCATTTGACCTTGCTAACTGGTAGGTTCAAGGTGTTATAGACCAAAGTGCAAGCCTTTCTTTCTAGCCTCACCATCTAATAACATCCCCTCCCATATCTTCTATTTGTAATGTGTGGAGTTTTGGTTTTTATGGTTGTAGTTGCAATGTGCCTTCAGGTTGACTCCAATTTATAACAATCCTATCCTTCATACCCTTCAATATTTCACTGACATGTGTGGCCAAGCAACATCAGAGTGTGTTCAATATAGCAAAAGTTGCTAATGAAGAAGCATAGACAAACTAGGAGAGGCTGCAGCCGTTTGCTTTTGCCTGAGCATACTGGGAAGAATGATACTCCACTCTCAGAAATGTACTTGTATTGCTACTTGCTATGATACTCCACTCTCTCCTCCTCTCCTATCCCTGCTAATCTTTCTGAGAGTAAGCTACTTTTGCACTTTGAACTCAGTTTGCAGAGGCAAGTTGAGGACAAATGGGAAAGTAGGAGGAGGAGAGAGAAACTAGAACCTTTTAAAAAGAAATGAAAATATATTTACTAAATATGACATATTTTTTTGAAAAAGGAAGATGAGAGCAGACTGTGGAGAATTATGTTATATATGATTATGCTTGCAAGGTTAATAATAGCAAAAAATTGGAAATCGAAGGAGAAATTACAGATAGAGGATTGGTTATAGAAGCTAAACGATATAAGAAAATTAGATGTGCTCTCATGTATAGTAGATGACAAAAAGAAAAATAGGATTGAGAAAGATTGGGGTTAAATAACAACGTTCCTGGAAAAAAGATGTTTAGATAAGGGCTGGTTTGCTGAGAATGATTAATTTATGGGATGGAAGATTTGCAAACCGGAAACATGAAATATATCGTTGTAAGACTGAGGTTATGAGTTCTATTGGAATAGTTATTTGGAGAATACATATGGTAGTACCACAAAGAAGAAGAAGAAAAGAAAGAATATGATTAAGAGTTTTATTTTTCCTTGTTGTACAGATATTTTGAAACAAGATACGAAGAAAATATAAAAATAATCCAATAAAACCTTTAGAGCTAAGGAAGTAAAGAAATATGGAGAAATATGGAGAAGAATTAAAAATAGATGTATATGTTAAATATGGATATGTATTTGAATGGAATAATGGAATGTATATATGATTTATGTAAAACTAATAAAGAACATTTGAACAACAATAAAAACAAATGAAAATATGAGATGGCAGAGAATTAACTGGAACCGTCCCTGCAAAATCCAGGTAATTGAAGGGTATATCCTAGAGTTTTCTCTGAAAAATTGATTCCAGTGAGTATTGCCACTGTCTTCCTATTAAGCTGAGAGAGTGTGAATTGCACAAGGTCATCAAGTGGATTTCCATGGCAGAGTGAGGATTCAAATCTCAAGTCCTAGGGCATGTCTACACAAATGAACCCATTTCCGCATGCTCTCGTGGTGCACTGTCATCACAAAGCTGGATCAAAGCCCCAATTAAAGTGTGGATTGTCTTCATGACATGAGATCAGTCCCACTAAATCTGGTCCATCCCATCCTTAAACTAAATGAAAAAGACATACCTTTTGCTCTGGAACCAGCAGCACTCCAGAGATTGCTGAGCAGCTATTTACACACATGTCCCGTTGTGCTACCTGGTGCCACCTCCACTAGTGAAGTCTTCTAAAGTCACAATGAGGCACTCAGCCATGTGATCAATGCTGGATGCCTCATTTTTGACCTCAGAGGGAGTGATGTTCACCTGGCGATGCCAGGTGGCACAGTGAAATGCATATGCAGACAGCTGCCTGGCAATGCTCCAGAATGCAGAGATAATTGGGGGATTTTGGGACAGCCCTGGGGACCAGAAAACTCCAGAGTATTCTGGCCAGTGTAGACCCACCCATATTCTAACACACAAACTACCTAGTCCTGGAGTCTTAGTCCAATACTTGAACTACTACACTATGCTGGCTGTCCTGTATAGTTTTACATAAACACAATGATAATAATATCATATCTTGCTATCAGGGTAATGTTTAGTTCATCCCACCCCATATTTAACCTCACAGCATCATCCTATTATGTAGCTTAATCATTGGTCCAAAATGTTTTACAAAATATATAAACTGATATGATTTCGTGCATCTGATGAAGTAGATGCATCCATGAAAGATTTTGCCACAATAATTGTGTAAGGAGAACTTTATGTTCCCCATTGCAACCTTGATAACATCCACAGTACATAACATGGTATTTACAGTGTATTACAAACTGGATGGACTAAGGCAGGTCATATGCTGAATTTAGTGTTCTGTACTAGTTTCAAAATGGGATCACAGAAATAATGCATTGTCTTTTTCATATGTGATGCTTTACTTATTTCATTAGCATTTAATTGTTATGGCTTAGAGCCCTTGCAGGAGCAGCTGATCTATTAAGATGGTTCGCCCTCTTAGACTCCTGCCACATGGCAGAAATAAAGCAGTTTGACACCACTTTAACAACCATGACTCTTTGCTGTGGAATTCTGCAGTTTGTAGTTTTGTGAGATACTGTATCAGAGAGCAGTGGTGTCCCACCTGACTACAAATCCCAGAATTCCATGGAGGTTAAAGTGGTGTCAACTGCGTTATTTCTACAGTGTGGAAATAGCCCTAAATTGTATGATTCCAACTGGTTTCATGGGAGCAGGCAGTGTTCCATGGATTTTATAAGTTTCCCTGTTGATTATCTGGTTGGCTTCCAGTTTTATGAGGCTATGTACAGATAACAGTCTACCATTCTGCTCCCTCCTCATTCTGCTAAGGTGGTAAAAAGGAGTCAACTACTTCAGGCAGCAGGTAGGAAGCCTATTTTAAAATGCTTTCTGTTGTTGTTGTTGTTGTTTTAAAGAAGTATAAATGACCTGTATAGAAAATTACAGAATACAGATTTTAACCGAAGAGGCACAGCTCAAGTGGCACATCTAAGGCATTTTACTCTCTTTAACAGCAAGACTACTCTTGGATGAGGAATTAACTGGCTTGCTTTGTGCTATGATTCAGTGTTATCTGTGTTGCGGCCAGGTTTGAAGCCTTAGCTTTTCAGTCTAGCCTGGACTGAACAGGAGCCTCTTGGCTGGTTCTGTGTAACTCTTATTCCAAGTTGAGATCTTCAGCATGACTCATTAAAATGAGCAACAGCACAAAATGATTTGCCATTTCCCTGATCTCTGGCCTGCCATACTGCTACATTTCTGGTTCTGGTTCATTTGACCCTCATCTCTCTTTGCCAGAACTAGACCTCACCTATCAACTCCTGGCCCAACCAAAAAATAAAATTTAAATAAACTCTAGTACAAATTTTCTGTCTGCAGAGTTTTTCCATAAAGTCTGAGGTTTATCACTATAGAGTTCAACAAGCTTATTTCACGGTGCAGTCTAAGTCTTATTCTGTTTTAATTCAGTGTTCTCTGTATTGCAGCCAGGTTTGCAGTGGTTTACAAACCACAATGCAGTGGTTTGAAACACATTTTAGATAATGCAAGTGGTGGACATGGTAATTTATTGCTTATTTTCTTTGGATGTCTTCCACAGGAGGAGATTTTCTCTGGAAGAGTAACCATATAAAGTAACACCAAAATTACTTTAATTTTTAAGATACACTACCTATGGTTGACACCATCTTGGCTGTCACTGCAGAGACTAAAATTTGGCTGACAGGAAGATTCCTAAAAAAGAAAAAAAAAATCTGCCAAAATAACCTGAAAAGAAATTGGATTTCTGTCAAATTACTCATTCATATAGATAAAAGATGTTTCATGTCTCAATGTATGCATAATTGTAAATGTTTAAATTCTTGTAGCATGGAGCACAGTCTTTTTCCCCCATCCCTGCAAATGCATATGGGGTTGGCCCTATCATTTGAGAGAGTCAAGCAATTGCTTTACATAGCAGGTTTTATGGTCCAGCAGTGACTGTTCAGTAGACATCTCCCCTGAGCCTTTCAAGCCATTAATTCCTCAGAAAACTGAATCAGTGCCCTTGTCAAATGTTAAATTGGTGCTCATGTCTCTTCCTCTCTGCCTCCAGAATCCCTTAAACTAGCCTTTGCAGTGCTGAAGTAAGATTTAAATGCAATTTCTGTCTTTTCCTCTACATGGAATGTGTGTGTTGCGTGCCTTCAAGTCATTTTTGACATATGGGTCTATTATGGAGGTTTCTTGGCAATATTTGTTCAGACAAAGTTTGCCATTGCCTTCTCCTGAGGCTGAGAACATGAGACCTTCCCAGGATTACTCAGTGGATTTCAGGGACAAGTGGGAATCAAACCCTGGTCTCCAGAGTCATAGTGCAATGCTCAAACCACTATGCCATGGTGGCTCTCTCTACATGGAATACATAGGTAAGGCCGGTTACAGACCGGCAGTTTAGTGCGTGTTCGCCACGCACTAGGGTTACGAAAGGGCGGTGCTTCCGCACCGCCCTAACCCTAGTGCGTGGCGAACATGCACTAAATGGCGGCGGCCCTTCCGCACGACCGCCACCGTGAGTACGTCATGGCCGCACCGCCTCTAGACGGGGCGGCGCGTCCATGACGTAGTAGCTCCGCGCCAGGGCGCTTAGTGCGCCCTGGACACGGAGCAGGAAGGAGCTCCATTTCGGAGCTCCTTCCGGGTTTAGTCCGCTGGGCACAGCCATCTGAAGGCTGCGCCCAGCGGACTAAACGAGAAAGGGGCCAAGCGCCTTTGAAGCCACAGGGACACCCCTTTTTCAGGCTGCGGGGAAGCGGCCTTTTGCCGCTTCCCCGCAGCCCGAAAAGCGGCGGATCGGGGCCTCAGCGGCTGCCGGTGTAGCCACTGAAGCCCCAATACTCCGGGGAAAGGGGCGGGGCCAGACCGCCCCAAATTGGCGGTGTATATCCCGCCCATATATATTTGGCTAGCCTTGCTCACGCACATTACTCTATAAAGCACTCTGTGTGTGTGTGAGTGAGAGAGAGAGAGAGAGACTGCACACATATGGGTGGGAAAGGTACAGCATCAACATCTGGTATGTGCAGGCTGATAACAAATTGGATATAAATACTGCCCTCTCATTTCCTCTCATGAGATTGCAATTTTCAGGGCCTAGGAAGAATGAGAGGTTAATCTAATCTACCCTCACTGCTGGCTACCTACAATTCACTTCTGATCCTCAGTTGTGCAAGGACCTTAAATGTCCCCCATCACACTGATGAATTCAGTGGAACAAACTTATGGAAGTCATTCTGTGCTTTCTGATATATTCTGTAAATGGATAGATGTTAAAGAAAAAGCAACACTGGATCCACAGAAATGGTTTCCTAATGACATTTGAGAAGACATGAGTCAAATGTGTGCATATGAAGATAGGCAGCCAAAACAGGACAGGGATTCTGTTGGTGTAACATCCATCTTGATGTTCAACAATCTCCCTTTCTGAGCTAGCTGGTCTAGCCTTGGGGTTGGGGTCCCCTTGGTTTGTGATGTTGGGATACTTCAACATCCATGCTGAGGCCACCTTGTTGGGATTGGTTCAAAGCCTCATGGTCATCATGAAAACTATGGGTCTGCCACAAATGGTATTTAACCTCACCCAGTCCACACTGGATGCAGGCCACAGTCCAAACTAAGTTTTCCATGCTAGATGGGATGATGGTGAACGATACAGAGGAACTTTTCATAGTTTTGTTGTCATAGACAGATCTCTACCTGGTTAAGTTTAGACTCATTGAATCTCAGAGCCTCTGCAAGACATATTAAGATGGTCTACTTCAAGAAGCAGATCCTGAAAGCTTCCTGGTGGCTCTAGGAGATTTTCTTATTGCCTTGTAGGTGATTTTATACAAACCCTGGTTGAACTTCAAAATGAGAAACTGGCCAGGGTAGTGGGCACAAACATTCCTGAGTGTCTCCTCTCAAAAAGTGGAGATATACCAGCTTGCTGGTTCTTCAGGGAACTGGCATGAATGGAACAAGTGAGATAATGACTAGATCATTGTTGGCAGAAAAGTCTGAGTCTGACTGAATACAAATTAGAGCCTATTTGAAGGCCTACTTTGTGGCAGAGAGGAAGGTAAAAAAAACTTTTATCGCTGCCACCATCACATGTGCAAATGGTTTCATGCTGTTTCAAGTGGTTAGGTTCTGTGTGTGGGGTGTGTGTGGGTGTGTTTACACACAAAGGCACACACACGGATACATCTTGGCTCACAAAGGCCGAATCCAGAGTACTTCACAACTCATCAGCAAAACACTTCACTAATAAAATCATTCAGAGTTGCTCTGCTTTGGATGCAATAGTTAATACAGCCTGAGTGGATGCACAGTTGGCTCTTGCTTGTCTATTGTTAATGGATGCTTTTCTGAGGATGAGGAAAGAAAGAGTGAAGATAGTTTTTTGTGGGTTTTTCGGTCACACAGCCCGAAAAACCCACCAAAAAAAAAAAAAAAAAAACTATGGATGCTGGCCATGAAAGCTTTCGACTTCACAAAGAGTGAAGAGATGAGCCCTCACATGTATGATCTTTATCATTTGTGCTGGGACTCCCCTTGAGGAGTCCCCTTTGGAAACATCAGCTTCTCCAAAGAGCTGCAGACAGACTGTTAACAGTGGATAGTTATAAGGGACAGGAAACCATTTTGCTACAACAGTTTTACTGGCTGCCAATCTGTTCTTTGATACAATTCAAAGTGTTAGTTATAACCCCCAGAGCCTCTACAGCTCAGATTCAAGTTCAGATTGGAAATACTGTACCATATCTTTCCATATGAGTCTGCCAAAGCTCAAAGATAATCAGAGGAAGTGCCTGCCTTGATCCCACCACTTTTATGGGCACATACAACATCACAGATGGGTGAGGGTCTTCTTGGCTGCTCCTAGACTCTGGAATTCCCCAGGGAAACAAAACTGACTCCCTCTTGCTGTCCTATCATTGGTAGGAAGAGACCATTTTGTCCTAGTAGACTGGGGAACTGATTGTTTTACATGTAAATGGATTTTAGCTGCTTTACTTTTATTCTGTGTTTTGAAAATAATACTTTAAATTAGTTAATGTTCTTAATCTTATAGACAGTTTTGTATGCTTTTGTCTACATGTGGTCTTCTTGTATTTCTCTTATCCTGTAAGCCACCTTGGGAAAAAGGTCTTGTGGAAAAGCTTGCATATAAAAAAAATTGATTGATTCGTTGGAAACCAGGGAATAAACACATCTGTTGGTTACAAAGAAACCAAAAGTTTTCCATTAATTTTTGTGTAACCCCACTTGGATTGGTAGTAGCCCCACCTAATGAGGAAGATCAGATAAGGGCTAACCCATGGTGTTTAATTGTTTTAGGATTTCCCTTCACATCCTAATCGCTTAAAAAAAAAACTAGCAGGCCATTCCATTCAGCTTTATAGCATGAATACTTGGAGAATACATTGCCTTAAACACCCTCCTAGAATAGAAAGAAAACATGTGTGGGTTTGGTTCACTGATGAATAAAAAACACATATGTGCTATATAAAAATGGATTCATATTTTAACGTATGATGGAATGGGACTTAGGTGCTAATACAAGCAGATTGCATTGCTCTCAATGAAAACTGGTTTATTACACAACACTATTTTCAGACTTTCTAGAATGTTTGCACACATGCAAAGAAGGAAATCTCCTTTACCTGCATTAGAGAGAATCTTATCAGCTCATTTTAGTCAAACAATGACTTCTTATCAACAAGAAGCAGATTAAGTCTTATGAATGGACTGGACTGGCAGCCATCTCTGTCTACATAGCAACTGGGCAAATATTATTCTACCCGTGGAAGGGCCAGTGAAACCTCAGGTCAGGACATTTTCAATACATGAAACATTAGTGTGAACAGCCTCTCCCCCCACCCCCACCCCCCTTTGACTTCCTCTGTCTTTACTATTGCTAGAATATGATCTCATCTACAGATTGTAAATGCTTGGGCTTTTATGGAAGGAAAATGTTACAAAGAGCAGAATTCATGAAGAATGCAGGTAGGAGCCACAATTCTAATTATTCTTGGTTGTCTATCAAAACATGACTTAAGGTAATCTGCATCCTGCTATAATGTTTTGATCTCATAGGAGCCAATGCAGTGAAGTGAATGGGAGACATGTGAACACTGCAACTTTAGTGGCAAATAGCAGGTTTTGTGGGGGATGATTTTCATGAGGAAGTAATCCATTGGAAAGGAGTTTAAAAGTCTTCCTTTGTTTTACAATTTCAATCTATATTTCACATGGCTGCCATGGGTTTTTTAAATGAGAATTCCTATCATGAGTTTCATGGGATTAATGCCATGTCTACTTTGCTCCTTAAATTTATGAGACTTATATTTAAATCTTTCCTGAGCACTGATGTTCACTGAGTGATTATGGCAGTCACTGTCTCATAACCTGGCCTACCTCACAGTATTGTTTTCAAGATAAAATGTGTTGAAACCATATCCTTTAGCATAAACTCCTTGAAAAAGGGATGTCATTAAAATGTAAGCGAATAAATAAATAAAGCAAACAAGCAAACTGCCCTTATTGTGTATTAAAGCACAAGATGTATTTTGCCTTGTTCATATACTAATTATATTTAGTTTTATACCATCAAAAGAGTGCTCTTTTTTCTATTATTATTACTGTAATCATTGATTTTACTATCTATGTACATTTAGTCAAAACTTTCCCAATTATTACCATGCTTTTTGTTGGCTTTCTAGGCTGTGAGAGCATTGACTGTTATTCATTAAAGAATAAAACTAAAGTCACTGCATTTTCCCACAGTCAGATAGAATAGTGAAACTGGCCAGTAGTTTTATGATTCTCAACTGCTTTAAATATGATCTATTACTGCCCCCATCACCCATATCTACTCCAGATCAAGCTGTTTACTGATTATAGTTTCATAGATCAATGTATTTGGATCAGAATATCTACTTGACACTACAGTCTTATGTACACCTACTACGGAGTAATCTCCAGTAAAAACAATAGGACTTACTTTAGAGTAAATATGCATAGAATTGCTCTGTTAGAAAACTTTGCATGGTAATTTCATGACTGCTGAGTTTGTCTTCTCATGCATTATTCCCATTTACATTTCATACTGTCATGTAACATTGCTTCAGCTCCATGTCATCCTTCCTTTCTCATGATTCCTAGCTAAGTATATGATCTGATTCCATTATATCAGATTCATTTCAGTAATTGATATTTATTTTTGAGTAAGTACAGCTGTGTAGCATTGTGCTATTAATGGCTGTAATACTTCACCATGATGTTCATGTGTATCCTTGCTTCTTTATTTTACAACCTGTATTAGGGCAATGCTATACCCATTTCCCTGAGAGTAAGCCCATTTGAGCTTAATAGCATTTGCTTTCATGGAGGCATTATCAAATTGAACTGTTGGTAGCTTCTTAAGTTTTCAGTTAAGGTGGGAAGAAACTTTAAATAAATTGATACACATGCACAGTGGTAGCAGGCTCAACTAGCATATTAAAACATATATATTTTCCAGAGGGACTGTTAAAATTGTCTGTAATTGATTCTGGTTCAAATAAGTTTTTACCTCCCAACATTCAGCAAGTCTCCAATAGTTGCAGGCAGCAGAGGCGGAAGGCAGTTGAATATTTTGAAAAGGGGATGCTTCTAGATTGAGCCTAACAGATGATAAGCATTAGATTAAAATTGATTTCTCTCAACCAGCTTCATATGTGATAGGCATAAAATTAAGTGCTTCAGCACAGTAGAGTCTGTAACATTTTAGATTTTTTTTTATGGGACAAAAGGTTCCTTTTTTCCACAGAAAGATCCAAGCCAGAAGCACTATCCATTAAGACAGCAAATAAGACTTGTGGGACACATTTTTATTACCATATTGCGGAAATATTCTAAAAGATCCAAACGCCTGAGGTCAAATTGAGAAGCAGCTGTTGCCTGTGCTTCCTAAAAATTATGGTTTTATACTGTACTTTATCCCTTGCTACAAGCAATGACCCTTGAATTTCACTTAACTGGGTAGATATTCCCTTTGAGTCTCTTGCGGGGTAACAATAGTACCAAATGTGTCACAGATTTCAGACAAAATTTGCCAGTTATTTGATTCACCATAAGAAATTTTTTACAGGATATACTTTACCTTTATGCCTAATACTGATGAACACAGGTGGTCTCAAAACACCAATTATATTATCTATCATACACATAGGATATATCCATTCTGCAGAAATAAAGTAGTTTGACCCCACTAACTGGCTTCATCCTATGGAATCCTACAATTAGTAGTTTAGTGAGGTATTCAGCCTGATGTGTCAGAGAGCTCTGGTGCCTCCTGAAACTACAAATCCCAGGATTCTCTAGGAGAGTCATGGCAGTTAAAGTAGTGTCAAACTATTTTATTTCTGCAGTGTGTATGCATACAACCAAAGTTATATGAAGTCTTATTAAATATCTGTGGCTGGTAGTTGCCATGTGAGTGGGGCAATTAACCTTCTCTACATTTAAATCCAATCTTAAAGCAGCTATCCAGGGTACTAAACCAATATTGGAGACAGCACTCAGCCCAGAATGGATTTTTTGTACCACAGACATGGAAGCCAAGAAAAAATGAAAATGAAAAAGCCATAGAATCTTAATCTTTGCCAGTGGATGAAACAGATGCTTAGTTGCCTCACACACACACACACATCAGAGCTTAGAAATACTAATACTAATGTATTACACTAATTTAAGAAAACAAAATTGCAGCAATGGTATTTTTAAATGCTGTAATGACTGATAACATAATTAATATTTTCAATATAAAGAGTAAATTTATACTCCTGAAATGTTGCTCACTTCACAAGGTTAACCATATTTGTGTTCTTAAATCCCTATATTTTAATAAAGAATAGTAATAATAATAATAATAATAATAGAACAAGCCTCTAAAAAGTAGTATCCTAGTGACATGTTATTCTTTAAATAATCTCTAATCCTAGTGTTAATTACTTTTAATGGCTGATGGCTAACAAATTCTTAAACAATTTTTTTTAAATATACCAATTCAGCCATGTTGACTGTTAAATTCCAAAGACCATATTGTAGTAAAAAATGTATTAAGCCATTCAGAAAGGCACAGAAATCTTGGTGTGCTCACTTTTGAAACAAAATTTTCTTCATTGGGGTCTTTTGTATTCTCAAATGGAAGATCAAATTTTATTGCTTTGTTCATATTCCTTTTTTTTAGTTCCATGGGGCCACGGGGGGTGTGCTTGATTATTTTAAGTTGAAAGTCTACAGACCCTTCCTCCATTCCATCTCAAAATAGCAGACAGGCTATGTGGTTCTAACATTGGAATTTCATTCCCCCCACCCACCGCACATACACACATTTCCAAACATCTCCGCTTGAAGAAGAAACTTTGGTTTCAAAACACAAGCACACTGAGATATTTGAAATCAGGGAAAAAATGTGCCGGGGTAGTGGTGGTGGTGTCAATGTTCAAGACTCTGATATTTGCCCTGTTTCTACATTTTTTCAGCATATAGGGAAATTATGTTTTGCTTGCATATATGGAATGTTAATATGTACATTTAACTGTTAATTAACTACACTGGGAGTGCCTACCCATAGAAATGTTTTTACTTTGCTTTTAACCTAAGGGTTCCCAGAGGGGTTTACATACATCAGTGATAAGTCAAGTCAGGGTTGGAAAGCTTGCTTCTGTGTGTAAGGTTGCAAACAGATACTTGAGGAATAAACTCTTCTAGAACATGGCCACATAGCCCGAAAAACCCACAAAAATGTTACTTGAAAGTTAGACTCATTAAAAAAAACATTTATTTCTTGGTCTACATGTGTAAGAGTGCATTGTAAAAATCCTAATTCTAAAAAATGTGTACAGGTATAATCCTCTAGGGGGAAAAATGACTGATTGCAGAATTGACTTCTGAGTACAATATCACCTTCCGTAGAAACATAGCCAGATAAAGCATAACTATTAATAGGAAAGAGCAGATTACATTGATAGAGGAGGTGTCCCAGCTGGTTTTCTCATGAACATTTTATCTTGTCAGTATATGACTTTAGCTTTATTATTATGAAAAATTGAGAAAAGAGGTGTGTATTTTTCATCTCACCGCTATTTTTTATCCTCTCAGTGTTACTTATACTTTTCCCTAAAAAATTGCACTTAGCAGTGGATAATTTAATATAATATGATTATTTCAGCAGATGAAATATTCAGGCCTAGAATAATGGGGTATTTCAGATGCTTTAATGTGATGAGAATTGCATAGAAGCAATTAATGTTCACGTTTTTGGTATGTAAATAACAAGCCTGAACAACCTTAGAACCTGAAGAGAGGGAAGGGGAAGTTCAACTCCTTTCTTCCCTGCCACAGTCCCCCCAGAATTCTCTCTCCAGAATTGCCTTTAATGTTTCAAGGGTAACTCCCTTTGGTACCAATAAAGTCTGTCTTTGAAGTATTAATACAGGGTAGGTAACTGTGGCCTTCCAAACATTGTTAGACCATAACTGCCTTAATCCCTTACCAATGTCTATATTGGCTAGTGTGGCAGCTTCAGACCAGCAACACATGGAGGGTAACATTTTGCCCAGACCTGTGCTGACAGCATCTCCTGTGAAGGCCATTTTCACCAGTACCTTCACAAAGAGAAAACTTAATCTCTGGGTTCTTATGGTCCTGATTCTATTACTGTTATCCAGGCATTATGTAAACTGCTATACCTCCCTCAGAATCATAGAATCATAGAATCATAGAGTAAGAGACCGCAAGGGCCATCCAGTCCAAGCCCCTGCCATGCAGGAAATCTCAATCAAAGCATCCCCGACAGATGACCATCCAGCCTCTGTTTAAAGACATGTAAGGAAGGAGACTCTACTGCACTCTGAGGGAGTTTGTTCCACTGTTGAACAGCCCTTACTGTCAGGAAGTTCCTCCTAATGTTGAGGTGGAATCTCTTGCATCCATTGCTCCGGGTCCTAGTCTCTGGAGCAGCAGAAAACAAGCTAGCTCCCTCCTCAATGTGACATCCCTTCAAGTATTGAAACAGGGCTATCATATCACTTCTTAGCCTTCTCTTCTGCAGGCTAAACATCTCCAGCTCCCTAAGTCATTCCTCATAGAGCATGGTTTCCAGCCCCTTCACCATTTTAGTCGCCCTCCTTTGGACACACTCCAGTTTCTCAATATCCTTTTTAAATTGTAGTGCCCAGAACTGGACACAGTATTCCAGGTGGGGCCTGACCAGAGCAGAATAGAGTAGCACTATTACTTCCCTTGATCTGGAGACTATACTTCTATTGATGCAGCCTAAAATCGCATTGGCCTTGTTAGCTGCCGCATCACACTGTTGACTCATGTCCAATTTGTGGTCTACTTGGACTCCTAGATCCCTTTCACAAGTAGTTTCATTCAGCCAAGTGTCTCCTATCCTATATCTGCGCATTTCATTTTTCCGCCCTAAGTGCAGTACCTTACATTTCTCCATGTTGAAATTCATTTTGTTAGCTTTGGCCCAGCTTTCTAATCTATCAAGGTCATTTTGAATTTTGATCCTGTCCTCTGGGGTATTAGCTACTCCTAGTTTAGTGTCATCTGCAAATTTGATAAGTATAATCCCAATTCTTTCATTCAAGTCATTGATAAAGATGTTGAATAGCACTGGGCCCAGGACAGAACCCTGTGTACCCCACTGGTCATGCCTGAACATACTCCTGTAAAAGGTGTATATTCAATGCTTTCAAAGTTGCTTCAGTCACGTTCCTCATATGAAGAGCGAGTTAAAGAGGAGATCGTTTGGCAGAGCTGCCAAATTTATGGGCAATGAGAAGTACAGTATATACTCAATTATAAGTCAACCACATGCATAAGTGGAGGCAGTTTTGAGGCCAAAATTATGGATTTAGATATGACCGGAGGATAAGTCAAGGGTAAAACTTAAGGGCATGTAACAAAGGATGCAAAGGATGAAGCAAAGGAAAACAATGCCAGAGAACTTACAAAATTCTGGCAAGCATAACTGTTTGTGCTCACCCTAAAAGCTGGATGGATGAGAGATTAGAGGGGGTTGGTGCTTCTTTTAAGTGCTCCCAGAACAGACAAATTTCCTACCTTTGGCCACTCTACACCAAGAAGGGGATGGTTCCATACACTATTGACATACATATACACTTATATACATGTACTTATGTACTTATATACATTGACCTGTGGATACGTTGACTCCTGTTTTTGGGGTCAATTTTTTTTACTAAAATTTCTAGACTTATACAGGAATATGTTCAGGCATGTGGCCTCTCACATGTTTCAAATCCATGGGGCAGAAGACACCTGAAGACTCTCTATTTGCTACATCAAACAGGCCACATTACCTCACCCCAATCCTAACCCACAGTTACCCCACCACTGCAAAAATAGGTTTGCCCCCAAATATCGCCAACACTCTCTGGGGCTGTGGGGAGGGGGGTCATTAGGAGAAGTCTTTTTTTTGTTTGTTTTCCAAGACAGGAAATGACCAGAGGTCCATGTTATGTTTCTTGGCCCTAATATGGTGCCGTGGTGAAATTATTCCCCATTCCCAGAAAGCATTTGGAGTTTAAAAAATAACAAATCAGGAATCCCCCCTCTCAAATAATATTTGGGCTCTGGGTTGCATGTGGCCCATGGGATGCACTCCCCACCCCACAGATTTATATCTCAATAAACATGTTTCAGATCAGACTACAACAGTACTATATCAGTATCTAGTAGTAGTAGTAGTCAAAGAGTATTATACAGCCCTCCGATATTGTTAAACTGTAGCTCCCAGCATTCATCACCATTAGCTGAGCTGTGTAGGGATGCTGAATGTTGCTGGCCAACAGCAACTGAAATGTCACCCAGATCCCAGCCCTGGTCTATGGTGTTTATCAGACGAGCTCTTAAAGAGGTACTATTCCAGTGTGACTCCTCTAGCTGCCTCCTGTTGCATGCTGGGATTGGCAGTTTTAAGGAGGGGTATTTAGAATTCTCAGGCAGAGAAGTTCAGCTCCTTAAAACTGCCAATCCCAGCATGCAACAGGAGGCTGCTAGAGGAGTCACACTGGAATAGTAGCTCTTTAAGAGCATAGTGTGATAAACATCTATGTTTTGATGGCTTGCCGTCCAAGAAGGGGGGATGCTTAATCCCAACATTTTAGGGTGAGGTGTCTATTTTATTCCATGAGCTTGCCCTTTTAAAGGAAGAGTCAGGCCTTTCCCAAGTAGTTCTGTTCAATAAGGCAAAGATCATTATGGGTTCCGCTTTGAATATACTGTATATACTAAAACCATAGCCCAGTCTTGTCCTCCTCTACTGCCCTTCAAGGGAGCAGACTAATTTAGAGATACAGAAATAATTTGGAGATCCTTCCAAACATTGCCACTACTCCCTGCATCCCATAGCCTGATGTGAACACATTACTCTATAAATGGCAACATACATAGTTTCCACACCATTGCCAGAAGGAATGGTAACTATGCTGTTTCACAGAAGGATATTTCTCAGGGTGGTCTCCTGGCTTGTGGTAATGGTGAGAAAAGTTGTTGTGTCCTATTCTGCCATTGTTCTTAGGATTTACATCACAAACATCTTCTCTGGAGGAAAGGAGGGAACAGTATCCGTGGGTACTAACACTCTGCTGTGATTTTGTATGACTAATACAAAGCAACTGTAGGGCATATTTCCCTTTCTTGTTTTACAGGCTGGTGGTGTTTAGATTAATGAAGTCACATGAGACAATTTTGCATTTAGTAGTATATATCATATTTTAAATCCTGAATGCAGAACATGATAGCATTTGTTTTGTTTTATTGCTATGGAAGCTGTAATGCTATAGAAGAAATTATGTAAGCAAATGATTTTTTTAAAAATAGCAAGAAGAGGATTCTTGTTAAAAAATATATAGAATATAAATACCAAAGTTGGAAGTTAGCTAGGATGTGGTAATGCCACACCTATGCTGTGGGACTTCCTACACTTCTGGATAAGTCTTCATCCTTAGTTTTCCTTTGCCCGCCTACAGCTTCAACAACTGGCTTGATTTTTAAAAAAAACCTTAATTAAAAAGAACTGAGAAAATAATAGACTAAGGATGGTCTAGTGAATAGTGTTCCACCCAACTAGAGCATGATCATAAACTGATCCTCTCTAAAGATGTGAATAGTTTCAGTGGGGGAAAGCTCACACATCTTAGCATCCTTCATTTTATGAGGCTTTATTCTTATTTTGCATGGTATTTGGATATGGAATGAATTACAAACCACTAAGAGTGGGTTCAGATGAAGCTTTTATCATGACATTGCCCTGCCACATTCGCTTCACAGAGCATTCTCTCTTGTTGTTCCACTGGCTCTTCTGTCTTTTTTCCTAACCACAAAAATCTGTTAAGGGGTAAAAGATGAAATAGCTGCATTGTGCCTTCTAATTGCTAGCATGAGAAGTCCTCTGCCTGGAAACGCTCTAATAATTTATGGCGCAAATCAACACACCATCACAACAAATAACAACATTCACTGCAAAAAATGACAAATATTCATTAAAACTGGGCTCCAGTGCTGCTCATTCATTAACATTAGGCTTTGGTCCTATTTTAATCAATGGGATTTACAAGAAAATGTGCTTAAGGCTTGCCTGCACGTTAAAGAATTAAACACGAAACAATGAAGCAAATTGATTCTCATGTGTGGGTTTTCAGTATTAGTAGCAGAGTAAAAGTAGGATTTGAAGCTTGCTTCTGAATTTATGTTGGAGCTTGGAAAAAATATTTTTGGTCAAAAGCTCTCTGAATTTTCCAGCCAGAGTGGCCTTTCTAGCCTCTGACTATACATATTATGGATCTCAGAATAGCATTATTAAAATACATGAATTTAGTTTATGATGCCAACCTCACTTTTTGCCTCCCAGACTGTCACTATTAAAGCACTGACTAATTTATTCAGCAATTGGTGTTTTCTATTTATTGGCTGACATTCACAGATCCTTACCTTCTGTAGCCAACGCTAAGACCTAGCTGTGTTTGTTTTTAGCTAGATTAGGATCATTGCCATAAAGCACAGGGCTCATAATGTTTTCAAGATGCTAGCATCTACAATTATCTCCAGACTAAATTAACTCTGTACTAAATTCAAAGGGTAATTTTAATTAAGGTTCAAAACAGACAGGGATCAGGCATTTATATATTCATCTTTGAGCATTCAGCATATTTACGAGTCACTGCACACAGAAATCATTAGACACACATATTACAGCTGTTTAAAGGCCAATTTATATTAATGTCTTAATGAAACACAGTTTCCAGGAAGGTAGCCCTTAAACTCTCACAAAGAGTATCACAATTCAAACTTTTGGTTATGACCTATAAAGCCGTATCTGACTGACCATATCTCCGTGTGTGAGCCTGCATGTGTCCTGAAATCCTCAGGACAGACCCTTCTCCCATAGTCCCCTGGCCATGACAGAGATGACTTGAGATGCCCAAAGATCATTTGTAGATCAGTGTGTACCCAGGGCATGGACAAAAACCAGGAACTTCCCATTGGGGAATTAAACCTTTATAAAAATTTGGTGTGCTGCTGAGTTCCACCTTCTGTTTTTTGACAAAGTAAATGCAAACATCCACAGATAGGGAAGGTTTAACACTTCTTTCCTGGCCAAGTGGTACCAATTTTGTTTTTGTCTGCATAGCTGAGGAGTCAGTTTAAGAAGCAAAGCATATGGAAAGAAAGGTTTAAGCTTTCTCTGCCTGAATGTTTTGATCCTGATTTGAATCACACACACATGCACCTATTTTGAAGCGAGAAAGAAAATTAGGACTTAGCTGAATACTAGAAATTTAACATTTAGCCCTAATATGACTGACAGAGATGCCGGGTCTGCTCAGAGCTTGGAAAAGTTACTTGCAGGGCTGCAACTCCCAGAATCCTTCAGCCAGCATAGACAGTGATCATGCTATTTTAAAGATTCTGTGTGACGTCTAACAAAGTTAGGCCCAAGACAGACGGGCCAAAAGGGGCGTGGCGGCAGTCCGGAAATCTAGTATTTAATGGTGACGGCCTGATGGCGGCGGCTTGTCTGCATGGCCGCCACTATTTTCATGTAACAGACACATAGCGTCCACATGTCCATTACATCACGAGTGCACCGTTGGCGCACTTGCAACTTAACCCGGACACTGGTAAAAGAACCTGGAAAAAACGGGTTCATTTAACTCCAGAGGGACGTTGCACGGTCTAGCAGCTGTGGCATCCTTCCCGAATTAAAATGGGCACCTGCAGACCGCCGTTTTGGGGCAGTCTGTACCAGGCCTAACTTTTCTAAGCTCAGGCTATATTGTACTACCAAGCATGTTTTGTTTCCCTTCTGGAGATGAGTTTCAATAGAATTTACTAACTCTGTATCCTGAGCCTCCAAAAAGGGTTTATGACTATTGTAATGAACTGCAAGCTTGAGGGAAAGGAGTTACTTTAGCACTAGATTAATAAAATATCATTTATTTCTTACATTTCTATTCCACTTGATCTGAAGAGAAGTGATGATGGCATATGTGGTCCTCTCCATTTTTGTACTTACTAGCAGTGCTGTGAGGTAGCCTAGCTTGGGAAACAGTAACTGGTCCAAAGTCATTCCATGAACATCGTGGCTAAGATGGGATTTGAAGCTAGGTTTCAAATGTGTAGGTTTTCATACTACACAGTTACAAGACTTTAACACCACTTCAACTGTTGTGGCTGCATTCTGCAGAATAATGAGATTAGCAGTGTAATGAGACATTAGACTTTCTAGTACAAAGTTCTAGATACCTTATGAAACTACAGATCCCTGCTACAATTTTGAAGTTTAAACGATGCTAGTGGCGCGGAACAGACCGACAGGGAAATGCTGGCCCTTTGTAATGTGCAACTGCACCACAGCACCCAAACTGTACAGTGCAGCTGTGCAGTAAAAAAGAAGCCACCTAGAGCAGCTTCTTTTTTGTGGTGTTGTAAGGGCTGTGTCACAATGCCGCTTCCTATCGGAGACGTGTGGGCACTCAGATGCCCACACATCATTCATACGGCCCCCTGTGGGTGGTGCCACTCAAAAATGGCACCGCCCACCCATTGTCCAATTAAAACCGTCCAATTAAAAAGATTGTATGTACAGCGCTGTGTAAATTTACAGCGCTTTATAAATAAAGC
>NC_056526.1:137263736-137286554 GCF_019175285.1 Sceloporus undulatus | reverse complement strand
ATAATAATAATAATAATAATAATAATAATAATAATAATAATAATAATAATAATTGTAATGCTTGGGAGCGTGTGGTTGGTGCACGCTCCCGAGCCCTACTATCACTGTCAGGACGTGACATCCTGGCAGTCTGTATTGGGCCTAGTTTGACAGTCCTAGTCCAATGTTCTTGGACTACAATACGCTGTTGCTCTTCTGGAATCTTGTTGCCCCAGTAAAACGGCTGATGAAAGGAAATGAGGAGTCTTTGATCAGATCTATGAGAAAAAAGATAATAGGATATTTCTTGTGCAATACATATCATTAATCATATCTTAACTAAGCTGCTGATTGTATCCACATTTATTTTTGTAGTATAGGGATAGTTGTGAAATATCTGATGGGATAGAAAAGATGATCTGTATGAAACTGTGAGGATTTATATTGGAATCAAGTGAGGGTAAACACTGCAGCTGTTGATTAAGCATCCTTCCAATAGCTTGGTATTTTTTTGGGGGGGGGGATTACAGTGGAGTAGCACCTGACAAGAAACCTCACCAGTCAGACAGGCTTGCTTGAAACAAAACTGGAAATAGAACAAACTTTACGTGGGAAATCTGATGGGACAGGAAACTATATTATGTGAAATTTCACACTGCTTTCTTACAAAAGCAGAACTCTATGCCTGAGTATAGTAGAATATAACTTTAAGTAGAGGTCCTGCTGAGGCGTTCCTAATAAATCAGGCTTCCATGACATCAGTTTTACAAGCAAACTTAAATCTCTTACCTACCACTGATGAGTCACTTGAAACTCAGGAGTACTCCAAAGATCTCTCTCTCTCTCTCTCTCTCTCTCTCACACACACACACACACCATGTATTTGTTCTTGCCCTTTCTTGCTTGAGCTTGAAGGATGAGAAAAACAAACTAAAAATTGCCTTTGAAAGTAGATTTATTTATAGAGGTAGTCAGTAATATATAGTGCACAGATGGGATGAGATTTGCAAGCTGACCAAGGGGTCCAGAGGCTTCACAAGGGGCACATCATTAACTATAAAAAGTTTAAGAGCTTTGGAACTTTCTTGCCTGGGGTATTTTCATTGCATAAAATAAGATGATCTGGAAAATTTAAAAGACCAGAGTACATATGTGATAATATACAATTATATAATCCTTGTGCCCAGATGCCCAAATGTAAACATATATCCCACGCTGCTATTTATTTAAACCAAGGATGTTTACAACTTGCTCTTTTCATTTTAGTTTGCAACTTTATTTCATTAATTCATCCATCCATACATTATACTGCATATTGTTTTATCCCACAAGTGGGATTTAATGTGGTCAGCATGGTATAGTAGTTTGAGCATTGGACTAGGACTTTGGAGACATAGGTTTGAATCCTGGCTCAGTCATGAAACTCAATGGGTGACCTTGGACAAGTCACACTCTCTCAGCCTCAGAAAATGGCAATGGCCTCTGAATAAGCTTGCTGAGAAAACTCCATGATAAGTGCACCTCAGGGTCACCATAAATTGGAAACTACTTGAAGGCATACCACAACAACAGTGATAAAATTAAAATCAGGTATAAATAAAAACACAAGATATTATAATGTCAAAACAATTGAACACATTGTAGCATTACAATACTATTAATATGATTGATTGATTGATTTAGCAAATTGCACCAGAATTTAGAAAGATATGGTCTCTTGAATGATTGCTACACTTTTTATTATTCTCCCAGGCTTTTTAGTTCTTTTAAAACTGTGCCTATGCTTTTCTTTTAATGCTAGTGGTACTGTTGTTTTACTCCAGTTTTATTTCGTAGCAGGTTTTTAATTGTAGTTTGTAGGTGATTTTGTGCTATGTTTTATATTTTATAGTTTTAGCCCAATTTCATTAATTGCCCAGAGTGTTTCTGCTATTAGGCATGCATAAATGAATGAATGAATGAATGAAATGATGCTAAAGTGAAGTGCCAGCATTCACTTGTGAATTACCATGTTATTGCCAAAAGCTGTATTTATTTTTCTAGAGCTTAAATCCTCTTGTAGAAGTTATTGCTACACTAGCATATCATACTATCCAATATTTTGCACATGAAAATTTGAGACACAGGTGTTCAAGCAATGTCACAGTGTAACCACAATGGCAAAAATAATGAATAAGACATTTGCTTTTAGGTGAGCCTACCAGAAAGGTCAAGACTCTGTCCTCTCTTATTCCTTCCCACTCCTGAGTTAATGGAGTGCAAACTACTTTTGCACTTTGACCTCAGTTTGCGGCAATTGAAATAAGCTGAGGACAAAGGGGGAAAGTGGGAGAGAAACTAGGACATTTTAACAGCAGCTAACAAAATGGGATGACAAATTAGAACTGTCTGTTCCAAATCTGAACAGTTGAAGAGGATGGCATAGAAAAGGCATGGGCACAGTTTTTAAAGACTTGTTTTGCTTCCTCACACTTTATACATTTTACAAGATTCAGTTCAAAAGGAAAGCTCCATGACAGAAAAGAGACTTATGTCTAATAAACAGCATGAGTATATGTATGCTACCATACTGTAAGGGCTTTTAGTTAGAACTTGTATATTAGTTTAACATAGAAGAAGCAAGAATGAGCAGTTCTGTAAGAGAGTGGGAAAAGAGGAAATATATTTCTTGGGATTCGTTCATTGTTGATGGTACGAAAGACTGCTTAGGAAATTATAGAGTACCTTATATGAAACAGAATAATATAGTTACGATTAGAGCTAACTATTTCTGGCACATGATTATAGCAAAACAGGGGATCAATGCATATTTGGCTCTAATATATACATGATGACTGTTATGGTAACTTTAAGATTTTTAGCCTTACATCTTTGTTATGTCAAATAAAATAAAATGTACTTTTCAAAATTAAAAATATGTGGCAAGATCCCAAGCATGTAGAAAATATATGTAGATATAGAAAGGTCAACATACATAATCTACTGCCTCCTGAAAAGAATGCAAAATCCATTAAATGCAAAGTTTTGGATTCTGCCCCATAGGGATTTTATTAAGAATACCATCAGATAATTTGGATGAGAAGGGAAATTGACTAAACAATCATACAAATACAAGTTAGCAGCTCTCATGTTAGCATGGGCTAAGAAAAGTGTGCTGGGTATTGTTTCTACTATATTGATGGCCGTCTAGTTCACTACTTATTTTGGTCCTTTAAAAAGTGTGACCAAGAAAGTTTAGGACTCATAATATAAACAGTTTTTGCATTATGTGAGTGGTCCTACATGTTATAAATTTAAATTATTACAGAATAGATCCATTCATACAAATATTGAAAAAGAATGCAGAAGCCAGTTTTGAAAATCTGAAAATCCCTTGAAGAGTTCTGTTCTTAGCTATCTTTCCTACTGATTTTCCCTTTGAAAGATCATTCAGTCTGTATGGTACAGTTGTAAGATAGCAATGCACATCTTGTGATGACTAATTCTAACACACCTTCTTGGTGTAAAAGTAGTGAAATTATGAAAAAGAAGTGCCTTTAAAAATCAGCCATCTCTATTTTTTGTAAGTAAATAAGTTTATTTGAGTAGCATATGCCGTTACAAAAAGAAAGCAATCCATCAAAACAAATATAACATCAATACATTGTAAAAATCCATAAAAGCATAAAAATAATAAAATAGAACATCAAACACATCAAATACATTATAAAATAATACATTACATCACTTCTCCAAATGTTATCATGGCTTGCTCTATTCTCCAAAACTAGTAGCAAGGAGTTATCACAAAAGGCCAGGGGGTAAATCAATCCATTAATTTAAGCACTGTTCACTGGGTTTCTTTATTCATGGCACCACAAAAACATATACTGATGAAAGGAACTCAATAATGTAACGAAACGGCTACTCCCTTTGTAGCATAATTATAGTTAATTTTGTTGTTATGTGACATCTTATTGACCCTGACTTATGGCAACCCTATCATAATGTTTTCTTGGCAAGATTTATTTGCAGGAAGTGTGCCATTGCCATCGTCTAAGAAATGGAGAGAGTGTGACTTGTCTCAGTGGGTTTTCATGGCTAAGCAGAGATTTGAACTCTTACCATCCTGCTTCAACACCACTATATTATGCTATCTGTCTGCATGATGACATACCTCTTACCTAACCTATACCCAATTATATCAAAAAGTTCAACTCGTGTGTGTGTGTGTGTGTGTGTGTGTGAAGGGATTACACGGATGACAGTTCAGGAGCAGAAATTAAACTGGCACCCAGCACTTGTAAAAAGTGGTGCTTGCCAAATGACCAGGGCGAGAGGGAAAGCATGTTCCACACAACTGCCTACCTTCTAATCCTTATCCTTCCCCCTTTAAATGACCCAAGCAAAATCGGGGACAAGTTCACATTTCCCAGCACCATGGAAAAAATGGGTTTTCCAAAAAGAAACAGTAAAAACCCGCTTTCGGAAAACCCGCGATAAGGGGGATTTGCCCCAGATCCACCTCAATTCGAGTATGCAGAAACCGGCGCCAGTGGGAATTATCCACTTATAAACCGGTTTGCGATCTGATCTATAATGTAGTGTGAATGGCCCCTTAGGCAAGGAACACTCAGAAGTGGTTTTTCTAGTTTCTTCCTTTCCCTACCCAAATACTAACCAGGACTGACCTTGCTTAGTTTTGAAGATCAGACAGCATCTGGTGTCTTTAGGATATTTAGGCCTTAGCTCCTGAAAATCATTGATCCAACCTTGGGAGCACCAGTGGTAAATATATAATATGTATTTTCATGTACTGGTCACTTGCATTAATATACTGTAACTATTCTAGAATTATTTACCAGCTCTAGTTTTGTGAAAAACAAAATTAATCTTTTCAATAGTATTTGAAAAGCATGTTGCTAACTTGATTATGCTTAAAATCTGACAAATGTATCTAATCTTTGTTTTCATGGAGTGTAATGCCTGGTCCAAGTTAATCCTGATAAACTCGTTTTGCCATGTATGCTAGTTAAGTCAGCTATAAGCATATCTAACATAATATACTGTACAATGCAAGCGTATCCACATTTACTCAAAAGGAACTCCCTTTCTGTTCAGAAGGACTTACATCCCCTTAATTATGTTAAGTATCTGCTCCCCAGTTCTGTTGCTTTCATAGAAATCTGTGTCTCATTTAAACACACATGCACTCCCACACACACTTGGGGGACAAACATCTGCTGTATAACTTTTAATTTGTCCCTGAATTAAGTATTACAAAATTAAGGTTGTCCTTAATTCTACTTCTTTATTTCATAGTCATATTTATGGGATATTCCTAATAAAATGTAAGATATACGTTGTACATGATCTCCTTTCATCTTTCAGAACCAATACTATTTAAATAGCTCATTGGTTTTGAAAAATCTAGACATGCTGGTGCCTGATCATTGGGGTAAATGTGAAAACCTATGAGGAAATCACTTTTAGTTTGTAGTTGTTGTCAAGATCTGTTCATTGATTAAATTTCAGTAGAATCAGGTTACCAGAGAAATGCTCTTTGGTATAATCTAAGATGTGTTTGGGATTTGTGAATGCAGATTTTACTCCTGATAGTACTTATATGCCTATAGATAGTACACCTTATTCTATGGAACAAAAAATATGGGATGGAATCATGTTGCTCTCCAGAACTTGGTAGACTGAAATTCCTAGCAATTATAGTCACTATAGCCAATGATAAGGGAATGCTGAGAGGTGAGACTGGAAGGTTGCATGATTATTCCTGACTAAAAGTATTCCTGATTTAAAGAATTTGTGTTTCTTCCCAGATTACAATAATAATTGTTTATTAATTTGTTGCTATTGTTGTTGCTGTATGCCTTCAAGTCATTTCTGACATGGAAGTTTATCGCATGGGCCCTAAAACGGGCCCGTTTTGTCACAAAATGTGTGCACACAGGGGTGTGCACGGAATGGGTTGAGGCTAGGGATGGCATTTCACTGCACACTGGAACTGTGCCACTGCCACCAGGCATTCCAGTCGCGCCCTCTGTCCGTCCCAGAGGGCATGATTTCTGAGAACGCTTTAGAACAGTTCTCAGAAATCGCACCCTCTGGAACGGAGGGAGGACGCAATTGGAATGCCCAGCGGCAGCTGTGGCATTCCAATGTGCAGCAAAATGCCTTCCCTAGCCCCATCCTATTCCGTGTGCGCCCCTGCGTGCACACATCTTGTAATACAACGGGCCCGTTTTAGGGCCCGTGCGATAAACTTCATGTAAAGTGAACCTACCACAGGATTTTCTTAGCAAGATTTATTCACAGAGGAGCTGCCTTCACCTCCCTCTGTGTGAGTGTGATATGTCCAAGTTCACCCAGAGGGTTTCCATGGCTGGGTGGGGATTCAAACTCTGCTTTCCAGAGTTGGTACTCAAACTGGTACACCATTATGTCTGGTACTCAAACCAGTACACCACACTGGTTCTCTAATCAAGTGAAAATGATTGAATAGTTGCATCATTTGGCAATCTGACAAAAACAAGGCTGGTGTGAGGCATTTTGCTGGCTGATGTGAAGGAAAACAGGCTGCTCTTTTCTGTTCCTTGTAGAAAAGGTGAACTTCACACTGCATAATGTTCATGCCAGCCCTGATTAAAAGTAGACATGGGTCTTGGGGAGATGCTTGTGAGGGAGTGCTGAGAAATCTAGTATTATAGCTATGGTTGCAAAGTGCTCTGCAGTAACTAGATAATAATTTACCTAGAAAATGACCTTACATATTCTCAGGGATTGAGGAATATAATTTTGAAGTTATTACAAAATAGGAAGAGGACAAGTCTCTCATCTCTTAAGTGGCAGTGCTGAAGAGCATGACACTTGTTAGCAAGCCATGCTAATTCATGACACTTGTTAGCAAGCTTCTTCTGGACAGCTGTTAAAGATGTAGGAATCTTGCCCTGTTTTGTATCTAGCCCCCTTACTAAGTAGACATGCTTTTGCTGGGGTAGATATTGATCCAAAACATACTGTGTTGCCTCAGTCAGCAAACCAGATAATTTATTTTGAAATATTTTGCCCTAGAAATTCCAGAACTGCCATTCTTATGACACCAAGGCAAACTATATTTAAAATTGGTAGTGCCATTGGTTATTCCTTTTCCAACAGGCCAACAATGTTTTATGAAATTGGAAATGTTATAGAAGCCTAAACATTAAAAATGCATAAGGTGCCATGTGGAATACCATTGTTCCTTACTTGTAATCCTGTATCACATGGAAAACAAGTATACACTAGCCATATTCATGCTTCTATCACCTTTATGAAAAAAGATGTAAACACTAAACATTTCAACTGGCTATAGGCTTCCAGCATGTGCTGAAAAAGTTAAACTGTTCTGAGGCTTAGCTATATCTCTAGTTTACAATACAGTGATGGAACATTTTCCATTAATGATACATTGCAAATTGGTCACAGAAAACAAACTTAGTCCAACTTTCTATGAAATCCTTTGCAACTCAGCTAGCTGTTTTGAAATAATATTTCTATCCCATCAACATCAGACATTTATAGTTTGTTCCAAGTGCTTTTGAAGAGTTACTGTTGGAAAGGTAATCTTTTTGAATGGCATTTGGAAGATTTTTTGTTGTGCTGTCATGTCCAATGATGAAAGGTGGTTTAGCCCAGAAGTGGATGAATTAAGCAGCCTGGTAAAACTTGTCCTTCACTTCACAGCTATACAAACACCCAACATGAACTTGTTAAATATAAAAGTTGATTCATGAATGCAGGAGGCCCTTTGTAGTTGAAGCATGAACTAAGCTCTTGGTGGTACAGTCAAGCAGTCTCTACTGGGTGATCTATAGGGGAGATTTCCCCCTGGCTGACCTAGTGTGTGGGATCTCTGCCAAACACATCTTAGCTGGAAATAATTCTTAGAGACATCACATGTGTTCAAAATTGCTTTCTCAAATGTGGATCATTGTAAGTACACATAGACATGGATTTTAGTTCAAAATAACAAGATCCCAAGCCTCATATAAACTCTCATATAAATTCTTTCCTAGATCTTTCTACTTTTACTAGTGTTCCTATGTTATCACTGACATCTCCTCTCCATCTCCAGCAGCCCACTTGTAAACTTAACATTCTCAGACTGCTAAACCCTTTTTATTAAGATGGTAAAAGCTTATACACTATCTGTGCTCAATTATTTCTAAACCAACAATTTTTTAAATATCCCATCACAAATGTAAGCCTGGTTCTGGAAGAGAATATACATCATTGCTTAGAATTTGTAAAATGTTCTCATAGAGGAGATTGTCTAGATTTAAACTCACTTTTCTACTGAATCCACAGGAGGAAACTGCATTGATAATTCCTAGCACTTCACCTGATGAGCTTCTTCTTATTCATCTGCAAGAGAAACAAAAACAAACACCACTTAGCTCTTTAATTCTGGTATATTTTTAATGGTGGGATAAACTTTACTTCTTATTTGATATAGCATAATTTACCAGTTAGATAGCTAGAATCAATTTAAAAAGTGAGCTATTATCAATAGTTTTTGTTCACTCTACCTCATATCTTTATGACATGCCAAATAGCAAACATCCCATCAATATTCTCATCCAGGAATGAACAACAATAGGAAATAAATCCATTCTCACTTTGTTTGCTTCCAAATTTACACAGTTGTAACTGTTGTTAACAAGGCTAAAACATACTTTAAATATATTGTGTAGTTACTCAAACCTTCACAAGCAAAGCTGTGAGGTTCTATAGTTCTATTAATATATGTCTCATTTGTTTGACATACATGGGCACTCTTGGGTCTGTGCATGAGCCAAATGAAAGAGAGACAGAGACAGAATGAGAAAGAAAAAGACCACTTTTCATTGAAAACATATGGAGAGCTAACAAATTATTCCATTTGTTCTCTGGCATTATAGCCTTTAGGGAGACTTTTTTAATGAGATAGTTTTATGTTTTTCACGTCTATGAGATATTTAGCCTTTTCTGAGAGCTCTGGTGCCACAACAAACTTTAAATCCCAGGATTCCATAAGATTGAGTCATGATAGTTAAAGTGGTATCAAACTGCAGTAATCCTGCACTGTGGCAGCAGCTCTAGTCAGAAAAGACATACATTTAATATGGAAGGATACGTTTTACAGCATGTGGTTATATAGAATGAGCACATTTTGAATATCAGTGATTTAAAAGGTTACCTGTTTCCTGTCTGTTTTTGTGCTTAAGTAAAGAAGCTAATCTATATTGAGAGAAATACACTGAGAAAGAAAGGTTAGCTAGATCTAGTTCTAATTAACTAACTAGGGTGAAGAGACAGGGAACTGTGTTTTATCATCGCTAGCAGAACAAAGCTAAGATGTCTCCTCCTTTTTGGAGGATGAGAGAATATTTGAGAAGAAACAGGAAAAGATGGCATTAGCAACCCAAGATTTTCAGTATATGGAGATTACGACATGTATCGTTTAAACCACAAGTAGACCCAGAAAAAGCAGCTTTGGTGATACTTATCACACCATGTTGCCTCTGACCCATAACTGCTACATTCCCCCAAACATGATTACAGTGTCCCTTTTCATTAATGAGGGAAACCCATCAATGACCTCCCCATTACACTAGTCCCCAGTGTGAAAGATTGTGGCTGGGACATTTGAGCTATTTAGAGTCACATGGTGTCAGTGTCCCCTCTTCTCTGCTTGTCCAAAGCAGCCTTTCGCCCCTATTTATTTTGTTTTTTATAAAACACCTTAAATAGTTTAAATAGCAATACAAAAAGTATTGCACAAAAAAGTGAAAATAAAAATAAATAAAAATAAAATATTAAAAATTGAAATACATGCTGGGTAGGGCTTAGGGCAGGGAGGAGGCGTTAAGGGGGAGTCAAGAAGATAGTGGAATAGCAGCAGCAGTTTCAGTTGTGATTGCGAAGATGTGTTCGTGGCTAATATATAAGCAGATACAATTCCATTTTTGTTGACAAGTACAATTGCGACAGGAATGGGGCTTGTGTTGTAAAGCCCTATGCCAGAAGGAGGGTCAGTTTAAATTAAGAAGACAAAAGAGCACTTTAACAATCTGGAGAGATCTATTTCTTTACTTGCTCTTACCCATGCAAACACATGCAAGATGAGTTGTATTTCCGGGTCATATTTCTGTCCCCTCTAATATGTGTGTGTATGCATATGCATTCAAGCTGCCTGTTGACTTATAGCAACTCTGTGAATTTCACAGTTTTCTCAGACAAGGAATACTCCTTATGAAATACTCAAAGGTGGTTTTTCCAGTTTCTCCCTAGGAAATATATAGTTAACAAATAATATTAAATAACAAAGTGTTCCTTATGATAAGGGTTTTAGTTTCTAGTTTCAATGCATATGCAAAAAAAATTTTTCTGTAAGATTTATTGCATCTTTTTTCATTATATCTGCATTAATACAAGCAATTAAAAATATTGTCCACATTGTTTCCATTTATGACCTTGAGTTACAATTTGTTTTACGCATCCAGAGGTTCTTTTGAGAGAAAACTAGGTTTAAGCTCAGCCTTCCTTTGTGTTTTGATTGTAGCACAGGACAGCCTACATTCTAAAGCATGGCAAATTGTTCCATTCACATAATTTCATGTGGTATTAACATTTATTCCCCCCAAAATTGTTTCTGACATTTTCCAGAGTGCTGCCAAGCAGATATATCTGTTCCCAGTTTAGCTATGCCTAAAGGAATTTTCTTATAAACCATGGCCGTAGGGTACTGGGTACAACAGAAGGTTATAAAATTACCTGCTGTTTTTAATATTTTTAAAATCTTGAGGAGTTCAGGCTTCATTCGTTAGATCCGATCTAGCTGGGGCATAAGCTTTTCAAGTCCTCTCAAAAACTAACTCAAGCTACATAAATTGGTAGGAATCTGAGGCAGAGGAAATGCTGCAGATCAAACAACCCGCAACAGAAGTGTTCCCCAGATCAGTCTTCTCCATCTAAGTTGCCACCCTTCAGATTGTTCTGGAGCACAGTTCTCATCACTCGCATCCATCAATGGTCAATGGTTAATGGTGCCTCAAACCATCAGGAGAGCACCAGAATGAGTAGGCAGTTTCCTAGAAGTGAGGGATCTGTGATGTTACTGATCACCAGTTGCAGTCGTTGTGGAAACACACACACACCTGCACACTCTAAATGCTTACACTTCTTTTAAAAAATATTAATGCCATTCTACACTTGGCTTTAAAATCATCTCAATATTTAGCTACTGCTGGTAATAATATAATTGATGATTTGGTTTTTCTCCCTCCCTCTACACACAGTATCATAAAACTGACTAAATTTGGGGGAGGGGGAGATCTCCAACTTTCCAGATGTTTTGAATTAGTCACCACCAGCCATGTAGAATGAGGCCAATAGAAGTGGCAGAACAAGACATCTGGAAGGCCACATGTCCCCTCCTTTCTTCCTATTCTCTCTCCATTTGCTTCACTTATTAAAGACTATTTGCCTAATACTTGTCTATTTTTCAAATGTCTTTTTGCTCTCCCTTTCTTTCTTTTAGGGCACTTTCTGACAGTGAGGCTCTGCAAAACACCATTTTAATTTCTCACTGTACGCTACAGGGTTATTATTATATAATTATTTTATTTATTTATATCATTCATTTTCTCTAGTCTTTGACTCCCAGCATGGGTTATTAGTGCCACAGTTAAGAAAGAGGCACTAATAAAATATGAAAGGACCCAGCTGTGGATATTTTACTTGTGTCCTTCACAGATCTGAAGCTGGATTTAACTCATTTGTAAAGTATTATGTAGGCAAAGAAACAATAAAGTTTCTGGATTACCTCTGAAACCATGAAGACTAGAAATAACCAACAGAATTAAAAAATGAAAGCAACAATCATTTTTCTGTTTATGGATCTGTAGAAAGTTAGTGTATTCAGGTTTTTAAAAATGACCATTACCATTTGCCAAAATGTATACAGGTTGAGTCTCCCTCATCCTTGGAACCAGAAGTGTTTGGGATTTTGTTTTTATTTTTTTAAAAATATTTGAATACCTACATTTGCATATGAAATACCTTGGAGATGGTACCCAGATCTAAGCCCAAAATTCATTTAAAAGGTAATTTTTTTACAATATTTTAAATAATGTTGTCCATAAAACAAAGTTCCTTGATACATAAATGAATGGGTCTAAATATATCTAATTTGTTGTTAACTTTCATGGGGGCTATACAGACTGCCCCTAAAGGGTGTTCTGCAGCTGCCCCTTTTACATCCAGCTTGGGGCTGTGGCAACCGCATGCAGGGTGCAAAAAGGAACTGCAAAAAATGACTCCTTTTTGCATCCTGCAAAGGGCACAATAGCTGTGGTGCCGCAGCTTTACAGTGCTCCTTTGGCACTGCACCATGTGGACGCAGTGCCAGAGGAGCACCGTAATGCCATGTGCTATGTGGTGCAGCACGCAGTGTCACTCCACCCTGGGGGCAGAGCCAAGGCATGTGTCATATAATAATAATAATTAATAATAATTTGTTTTATTTATATACCGCTATTCCAAAGATCATAGCGGTGAACAGCAAGTAAGCTAATTAGCAAGAAAGCTAATTTGCCCCCAACAGTCTGGCTACTCATTTTAGCGACCTCGGAATGATGCAAGCCTGAGTCAAACTTGGGCCCTTTTGCTGGTCTTGAACTCGCAACCTCGTGGTTTTGAGTGAATGGCTGCAGTACAGGCATTTAACCACTGCGCCACCAGGGCTCCAGTATACGGACACTATGCCCCGACTCTGACCCCAACTCGGACTTTATGGCTGGTATGCACAGCCCCTTAGAATCAACTTTGACCCACGGTGATCCTAAGTATGAGAGACCTCCAAGTCACCCTATCCAAAACCTCTCTGCCCAGCTCCTGCAAGCTCAGAGACCTGGCTTTTTTGACTGAGAGGCGAAACAGACTGCCCCTTTACACCGGCTTCTGGGCAGCTTGAGTGCAGCATTTTGATGTGGCACACTCTGAAGCTGCCTGGAAGCCAGTGTCACACCGCCCGCCTGCCCACACACACCTGGGCCGGCTTCATGGCACTCCAGCAGCGCAGCATTTACACACCACACACTGCAGTAATACCTTAAAGCAGCTGTGGGAGGGGAAATTGCTGCTTCTTTTTGGGCCAGCAAAAAGCTCTTCCAAGTCCCAGTCATCTTCTGATTTCTTGACAGCAGTCTCTGCTCTGATTGATGATTGAGCCCACATATGGAAAATCTCAAACAATTTCTACCTCTTCATTGTCTATTTTAACATTATGTAGATTGTCTGTGGACATAATTTTTGTTTTCTTGATATTCAGCTGTAAACCTGCCTTTGCACTTTCTGCCTTCACCTCCTTCAATAATCTTTCCATATCTCCTATATTTTCTGCTAGTATTATGGTATCATCTGCATATCTTAGATTGTTGATGCTGCTTCTCCAGTTTTCATGCCTCCCTTCTCTGAGTCCAATCTTGCTTTTCATATGATGTTCTTGGCATACAAATTAAATGGGGTGATACAGTGCAGCCTTGCCTGACCTCCTTTCCAGCTGGAAACTATTCAGTGTCTTCGTATCCAGTCCTAATTGTAGCTTCTTGTCTTGAGTTACAGGTTAAACGCATCAGAACTATCAAATGTCCTGATATATCTCATTATGCATATGCAAATATTCCAAAGTCCATAGAAATCCAAAATACAAAGCACTTCTGGTCCAAATCATTTGGGCTAAGGGAGACTCAATCTGTATTACTTTTTTTCCCCCAAGGAAAAGCTGGGCTCCCAAGATCTGCTGCACAAAAGCATTTTTGAATTTCTCTTGTTCACACCAACCTGCATTTTTGTTGTTGAGAGGGCAATCATTTCCATGCCGTTTGAAAAGTTGCACTTAAAAAAATAAAATTGGAAAAAAACTGGGAAGGCTCACAACATCTTCAAGGGAAGTGCCTGGATTGGGAGAAGCAATAGATGACCACCCTGACGAAACCTTTGCGGATGTCCGGAGCAGAATAAGTTATATCCCACTACAGTATACACATCTGAGGAAGTTGACTGAAGTCAATGAAAGCTCATGCTGCCAAGTTCTTTCTTTCAGATGGAGAAAAACAGATGGCCTGGTTAGAGTGCTGGATCAGGGCCATAGCAACCACATGCCGCAGCCCCAATCCAGCAGTTTGTAGGCTCAAAAAGGCAGGAAAATATAACTCCTTTTAGAGCTGGCAAAAAGGCGTCTTTGCCATGGCGGTGGCACTTTTCAGCGCTCCTTTTAGCATGCAGCCTACAAACGCCACGCCAAAGGAGCGCCGTGATGCTGCCCACTGTGTGGGCTGGCAGGTGGTGTGACCGGAGGCATGGCGGGGCATGTGTTGTTCAAATGCCATGTCCCCACACCACCCCCATGCCAGCGCTTCAAGCCAATCTGTTTAGCCCCTTAGGAGTTTATCACATTGGGGCTAATTTTGGCATTAAAGAGTGATTAAAGTGCATTTAAAGCATCCTGCAAATAAAGTGAAAATGGCGAGTAATTGCACAAATGATTATCACATGCAATTGCACAAATAAAGTTATATTGGAAATGCATTGTTGCAGAAATCCCGAAAGTAAAGAGATGTGCGTTAATGCTTCTTTGTGACCACTTTAATGGTGGGTTTTGTGCAACGTCATGTGAAATCGTTTCGCATAATTACGTGATTTTTCCAGAATATTTACAGGATAAACTCATCTCCTTGTGTAATAAACTTATTAGTCTCAAAGGTACTACAGCATCTCTCTGCATATAGATTCCACTCTAATGTAACACATTATACAATTTGTTGTGTGGGAGAGGGCCAGAGCATCCGAAACTACTCTGTATTGGACCCAAGAAGGTGCATGATGATGATGTGGGTTTCTCACACGTGTAGCATGAAATCCCAAAGGGAGGGCTGCACCCACACTGGATGGATAACCTGGTCTGAGAGAACTTTTAACTGCAGTGGCTCAATGCAGTTCCCAGAATTCCATAGCACTGAGCCATGGCAGTTAAAAGTACTCTCAAACTAGGTTATCCATCCAGCGTGGGTGCATTTGAGGATTACCATCAGGTGACAAAATAAACTTTCCACAGCAGTTGTGAAGGAGTGGTTCTGTCTGAGAGGATAAAAACCACATTGTGTGAGTCGTCGTCGTTGTGTGTCCACTGGCGCCACAACACAGTCCCCTTTCTTGCCTTGCCTTGGCGAGGCAGAGAGGTGCCTGTTCTGTGGGGGGGCTTGGGAGGCCACCTTTCTCCCCACAACTTTTGGGGAGGCCTTTCCTCCTGCCTGCCTCCTCTCTCCAGTTTGCCTGCTTTGTGTGTGAGAGAGTGTGAGGAAGAAAACTGTGAGTGGAGAGGGGAGGGCAAGGCAAGGGCAGCCTGGGTGGTTGGCTGTGGGTGTGTTTCTGTGGGGAGTTATTTTGGGACAGGCGGGCATTCCAGCCTCAGAGAGAGAGAGAGAGAAAGGCGAGAGAGACCCTCCTGCGCAACCCACTGGCTGCTGGCCAGAGAGAGGACTGAGTTAGTTGCGCCAGCAGCAGCAGCCTTTGTTCTTCTGCCTCAAGAGCAGGAGGAGGAGGGCTCTACTTCAAGGCAAGTCCTCTTCGGAGCAAGGGATTCGTCTTCTGTCTCCCTCCTTCCAGGCTGCAGGCACCGGCGGCCGAGGAGCCAGCACCGACTTCACAAACGGACCCAGTAAGTCAAGGCAAGGCAAGGCAAGGCAAGCCCAGCAGTCTGCGCCCTTTGCGCTCTCCTCCCCCTTTTCCCCCTTCCTCTGCAAAGAAGGAACCCCAGACTCGGTCTATAGGGGCAAGGGCAGCAGGAGCACAGGTCCCCCTCTTCCAGGGCAACATAGTCCTCCTTAGCAGCCTTGTGTCCAGGAGGGATCCCAAAGCTTCCTCCCTTCTGAGCATGGCAAAGAAACATGCCTTGATATTTATATGCAGGCTGAGCAGGCAGCCTCCTTTTCCAGGACATAGTCCTCCATTTCATCCTCCTGCCCCAAACATCCTCCCTTTTGAGCATGGCTAAGAAGCATGAATTGATATGAAGTGTGGTTTTAGCTTTTATTTGGTCATGTCCTCCATTTGACGGTGCCTTGTCCTCCTTTGCGCTTAGGGCATTGGGTCACCCTCCCAGAAGGGAAAATCTCTGGGGGTGAGAATGAGGGGGTCAAGAGAGTGTTCTCCCTTTTAACTCTCACCGGTGAACAAGCAAAATTATGGGTTTCAGGTGAGAGGAAGAACTGCAGTATAAACCACCTGAAGTGTTTAGTTTTGACTTTTGAATGTGGTGGGGATCCTTATGCTGGCCAATACAAGCAAGGAAGCCAGCAGTTCATGTGAGGGTAAACATGCATCTGAGGAAATAGGCTTAAGTGTACAAAAGTCCATGCTACCAACTTCTTTCTTTCTTTCAGTCACTCAATCTCAAAAGTGCTACAAGATCCCTTTGCAAGCTGATGTTCCAGACTAACCCAGCTGTACCTTTGAATTTCACTTCTTTGAATGGTCTTCATTTGTTTCCTTCCTTTTCTTGTTCTTAATTTGCGCACCAGGTCCAGGGACACTGTGCTGAAGGGTCTCGGAGAGCTGCGTTGTCCTCATTTCTCTCTCTCATCCCTTTTGTTTCCTCCCCTTAAGAAGCAAAAGAATGAATTTGAAAAAAGCAGCAGCAACATGTTCCAGGAACAGAAAGGCTTTGTTAGGGGTTGCTTCTGGAGTAAGCTTGTGTGTGTGTACATAAGAAGGTTCCTCGGCCCCTTGGGTGAATATCACACTATGTTGTTATAGTGCTATTATGCCACTTTAACTGCTAGGGCTGCCTCCTGTGGAATCCTGGTATTTGCAGTTAGGGAGGAGTATTTAGAATTCTTGTCCAGAGACCTCTAATGCCTCACCAGCCTACAGATCCCAGGATTCCACAGGAGGCAGCCATAGCAGTTAAAGTGGAATAATAGCACTATAACAGTGTAGTGGGATACTGAGTTCAGTGGCACAAGTTTCTGTGATATTGAATTCAAAAACATTCCCATGCTCAGCTGGGCAATGTTGTGGCCCCTTTGAGGATAACCTGAAAGGGAGAAATTGGAAGCTTGAGGTTTTGTACAAAAGTTCTTGCTACCAACTCTCTCTTTCAGTTAGTCTCCAGGTTGCTAAAAGATTCTACACATAGCAATATAAACCACCTGATATGGTTAGTTTTAACTCTGGGATGTGGTGGGGATCATTATGCTGACCAGTACAAGTAAGGGAAACCTTCCTGGAGGTCAGCAGCAGTTCATGTGAGAGTATTTTGCTCCCTCACCTGTGGACTGTGCTTTATGCTCTTGAAATGGTCTTAATTTTCTTCCTTCTCCCACACTTCCTTTTTCCCCCTCAGAGTTTCTTATACCCAGAGGTACCAAAATGTTAGCCTATGCATAGTTGTACCTGTATTTGGTGGAGAGACTGAAGAAAATGCTGATTCAGGGTTTTGTGCATCTTGACTGCCCTCTCTCACAAGTTTTTTTTAAAATAAACAATAGACTTAACATCAGTAAGCTGAGTACCAGTCAAACCCTACTTTGAATTCCTGTTGATTTCTTTATGAGAGAAAGCTGAATGTCAGTTCAGTTTTTCCTTTCCAAGTGAATGAGGCTTGATACAATTTCTCACTTGATGGATCATGTCTTTGGATCATTTACATAGGTTCCCAAACTTTTTTTTCTCGTAGACCACTTTCAAAATTTTACTGGTTTTGGTACACCCACTGCTGCTACATTTCTACCATATTCCCAAAACTCATCAAAAAATGTGACAATTAGACCCCCGTAGACCCCCGTCGAGTCTCCCATGGACCCCGGGCGGTCCACATGGACCACTTTAATGGCTGAGAGTGGATGGGGAATGAATGAATACTACCTGATATTGGTGTTACCTTGGCAAAATGATAACCCAGTCAATTTATGCAGACAAAATTTTAAAATTAGTATGAACAAGTAACTGTGCTGTAAATACAGTGGACCCTTGTTATACGCTGGGGTTTGGTTCTAAGATCCCCCGTGTATAACAAAATCCGTGGATACCCAAGTCCCATTAAATATAATGACATAGCAAAATATTTGAAATTTATACTTTTTTTTAACATTTTCAATCCATGGCTGCTTGAATCCATGTTGAAGAAATCCGTGTATAAGAAGGGCCAACTGTATGAGTCAAATAATGAGTGTGAACTGAAACAGTGGAAAATAAAACATGCTTCACTTATTCCCTCCACAGTAGTACTGGCTAAGTCTGAATAAGCATTCCAGCATCCTTTGAGTGTTATAGAGGAACATAATGAGTAAGTGTTCTATTAATGAAATCATCAGTTTACTAATAGGGATTTTGAGTTCCCATTTAATAAAGCATGGAGCTTTTACAGGAAAAGAGATTCCACTTAAAACATTAGGAAGAGCTGTTTGATTGTGGAACATGTTGCCTTGGAGAGTGGTGGAGTGCCCTTCTTCAGAGGTTTTTAAGCAGAGGCTGGATAGCCATTTGTCAGTACTTTCATTGTGTGTTCCTGTATGGTGGGGGTTGAACTGGATGGTCCTTATGGTCTCTTACAACTGTAGGGTTCTATGATTTTGAATCTTGTTCTCTTTTCTAGTGTGACAATAATTGGGGAGGGGACCCACCATCCCCCAAATTGCTGTTATTTCATTCAGCAAAGTATCTCCACTTGCTTGCTGTTGTTTGGTCTATTTATAAAATAGAATTTGCTCAGTTGGAACTGGAGACAGGAATTACCCAAGATTCCTGTTCAGAGCTAAAATTGGAATGGTACTTTCTGGAATTGTATTCCTTCTCTGATAGCATTAGGTCCAGAAGTGTTTTAAATTACTCCACGTTCAAAGCTGCAGTATTACCATTGCTACTCTTCCTGGTTCAGTTGTTGCTGTTGCAGCTCAGTTTAAGACAGCAATGCAAAATATGCTTAATAGGGAATAAACCCCATTGAACATAAAAGAATTTGTTTTAAAATATGCAAACATTGTTTTATTTTGTAAACCGTGTTTTAAATTTCAGGTATTGGTTTGCATTTCAGCTTCACATGAGAGCTTGGGAAAACTACTTTTTTTAGACTGTCCCAGCATCTAAGGGATTTTAGAACTACAGACCAAAAAGCTAACTTTTCTAAGTTTTTATTTGTATCACCTGGCAATGCTATACCTCTCTACAGGATTCTCCATAAACCCATCCTCTTCAGACTTATACATATACTCCTTAGTGTTAGCTACTCTGTTGCATGACATGAATTAACAAAAAGCCTCAAGGTCAGTCCAAAGAAGCACATTGCTCCAGGTAACACTACTTCTGCAGTTTGTATTAAGGAGAGGAGGGAAGCCAAAATCTGGTATCTCCCCCATCACCTGATAAATGAGGTCTAGATTTTGGAAGCTAAGCAGGGACCAGGGTCAGCCCCATTTATACTTGGAGTGGAGACTGTAAATGAAGACCAGGTGCTATAGGCTATATTTCAGAGAAGAACTGGTAAAACCACCTCAAAGTATTCCTTGCCTAAGAAAATCCTGTGTAATTGATGGGATTGCAATAAATTGACAGGCTACTTTAAGGCACATACACATGCAGGTATATATCCTGGAACTGAAGTACATTCTATAGGGTCTCAAGGGGCATGGTACTACAGTCTTGTACAGACTGGAGTACATGTAAAGATAGATCTACACAAAATCAAATGCATCTAAGTATTTCAACTATAAACAAGTAAGCATCATTTTTTTATCCTGCCTTTCCTTCAGGAAGCCTAAAGTGGGCAATATGATTTTCCTTACTATTGCTATCCTTACAGCAACCCTAGGAATTAGGTTAGGCTGATAATGACTGTACTAACTGGCCCACTGAGCTTCATGGCTGTGAATTGACTTGAACCTAGGTTTCTACAGCCATAGCCTGACTGCTGGAACATATTGGCATTGTTGTTGTTTTCTCCTTTACTCACATGGTAAGGTATATTAAACACATGGTATTTAATGCCAAAGGTCATTTATCACATTGTCATTACTATTCCAAATGGAGTGCTACAGCTCTGGGAGCAGATGTCATGCATCAATTGCAATGCTTACTTATTATCTGAGTGCTTTGCTTGTAAATAATTAACACATATTCTCATATCAGACTATTCGGTGTATAGTGAAACTACTTTTAGGAAATGGAGGCTCTTGTACTTGCAAAATGACAGGCATCTGTATAGTCCTGAGTATCTAATGCATGTGTCAACAACTTGTTTGTAAAGTTCCGTAAATTTATTTTGTCCTACAAACTCACAGGCAAAGTGATATGTATGCTAACATATCCAGCAGACCTGGCCCTTTTGGGAATGACATGACAGCACAATACTGACTGACAGAAGTAAAAACAGCCCACAGAATTAGGGAAGGAATTTATTGAAGTACTATGCCTGATTTGTTTCCAGTTGAATTTTTAAAAGTCCCAGTTAGGTGGCAGGAATGGATATATTTTGCCATCCCTAAATCAAATTGTCAGTAGGGGGAGGGTTTCATTGTTTATAAGAAAATGTGGAATGCCTCAGCAAACTATGGTCAGAATGATGTAAGGTTTTGTTGTTATAAGCCTTCAAGTCAACTCTGCCATGATACCATACCATAGTATTTTCTTGGCAAGATTTATTCAGTGGAAGTTTGTCATTGCCCCATTCTAAGGGTGAGAAATGCGCCAGTGGATTTCCAGGGCTGACTGGGATTCAACTCCTGATCTAACCCAATATTCAGTCTGCTACAGCACGATGGCTTTCAAAGCATTTTACTTGAAAGTATATGAATTGCAGTTTACATATTGGAGGCTGGAAAAGTTACAGCTCCCAGAATCCCCTACCCAACATGACCAGTCCAAAAGAGTACGTTTCCAAGCTCTGTTACATATGTAGCCTATTATGTTGGAAGCCCACAATATTTTTAGAGCTCAAATTTGTGGAGAGGAACCACTTAGGGGAAAAAAACCTAAATGCGGATAGATCACTGTTCTGATTGCCTGTTTAAAAGTACAAAACCTTCTTTGGTCAGTTACATCATTCGGTGCATCTGCCAGCTTATTGCGGTATCACTGTGTTAAAGTAAAAAAAGCAAGCAAACCCAGAACAACAACTGGTCTGTCTGGGCATTATCCAGCAGCTGTGGTTTGTAGTACCTTGTGGTGACTTTACAACAGTTCAGATTTTTTCCGCTCGGGTTGACTGAGCCATGATGTCAGTTTCTGCCTTCAAGGCTTTAACCTCTGGACATGACTCTTAACCCTGGGGAAGTGGAAACTGCCCCAAAAGTCTATTCTGGTGCAGATCTGTTGACTCAAGCACATTCCAGTGCTTAAAAGATTCAGCCACCAAATGACTTTTGTGGTCAGAGCTGGTTACATATATATATATATAAATGCAGCATACATTTTAACAGAATACTATTTTTTTGTGTTAATTTTCTGCTTTATTGAGACCACATGTCTCCAATTTGACATCTTTTAAAAATGGACATGTTTGGCTAAGTTGCTTGAAATGTATTTTTCTTTTTAATTGCTTGGAGAAAGAGAGAGTATGTTTAATGTTGGAACACTTGGGTTAATTTATATGTATTTTAAGATACTGCCAGAGAGAGGATGTTTTATTTCATGCACACTGCTAATTCATTGTGGATGGATATGTGCTTGCATGCATGTGAACCCTAACAGCAGGCTCACAATTTGGGATGGGCATATGTGGTGTGGCCCAGATCTTCTTGCACAAAATACCATGCAAATTTGACCACACAAGATCTGCACATACAGTAGAATAAATTGTAGATTCTTGAATTAATGAAAGAGACCATGGACAAATTATATATTAAATTCTATGCATGAAATAAATCTCTGGAGATGTTTATATCTTGGGACAGTTTACATGTAACACTAAACCATTGCTTTATCATTACTGGCACAAGTGGGAACAGTACTTGGGCTCTGTATTCCCTATCCTTCCTCCCTCTCGGTCTAGCAGCAAGGAGAGGCTGAGAAATTTCTACTTCGAATTAACCACAATTTAGGATTCAGATAACATACCAAAATATAGTTAAATCTTAACTATGGTTGTATCTTCAAACCCAAGATTGCAAACCTGGCTTGTTGAAACAAGCTATGTTTGTCAGTTTTGGATGATGCAATAAGTTGTGATAAATTAAAACCGGAAGTTTCTGGATTCTTTACAGGTGACAACAAGGCAAAATGCACATGCCCAACATTTACTTGTAATCCATTGTGTAGTGATACATTCTAAAGTGCAGGAACCACGATGACAGTCCCCATAGCCTCATCCTGAAGTGAAGTCCCCAAAAAGAAAGCAGTTCCATGTTAACAAATCAGTTATAGCAGTTTTCATCCCAACTGGGGGTCTTCCCTATTGGGCCTTCTCTCACATAGGATTCCAAATACATATTTATACATGCACATTTGGAACCTCCTAAGGAGAAGGAAATTGCTGAAGTGGTGGTTGAGTGCTTGGGTATGACTTTGGAGACCAGGGTTTGGAGACCAGCTGTGAAACCCAGTGGGTGGCCATGGGAAAGTCACATGCTCTCAGCCTTAGGAGAAGGGAATGGCAAACCTCCTCTGAACAAATCTTACCAAGAAAACCCCAAAATAGGTTTGCCTTAGGGTCACCATAAATTGGAAACAACTTGAAGGCATACAACAAGAACAGTTAAAAAGATATAGGCCTGTTACAGACAGCCAAAATAAAGCTGCTTCGAGTCACAGTGGAGGTATGGTGTTTCAATG
>NC_056526.1:137260179-137263336 GCF_019175285.1 Sceloporus undulatus | reverse complement strand
TGTCATTTCAAAAATATGGAAGATATTCTTCAATGTCATTTCACAATATGGGAGAGACTCCCCAGTTGGGATGAAAACTGCTAGAACTGGTTTGTTAACATGGAACTTTTTTCTTTTTCTTACAGTGTGGTTACTTTCAACAGAGGTCATATAAATATACCTGTGGTTGCTCAAGACAGATTGGCAGCAGAGTTACTCCCTGTCCTTCCCAGGATCTAGATCAATACTGTTGTGAGAGGTAGCCCTTTCCATAGATTGTCAAGCTTCCAACATTACTGGTATAGCATGGGAAGGAGTCATGGTCTAGGACAGAGGTGAACAGAAAGTCATCTATAATCTACAACTAGAACTCTGAATGATTTGCAAATAGACTAAAATGTTTTTTTTAAAAAAATAATTCCAATTACCTGACAATACCAACAAAATGACTTTCCCCTGTCCTATACTTCTGAATTGAAGAAAAATTGGAATTTTGTGTTTTTTATATAGAAGTTCAATTACCTCCATTCAGTTTTGATAGTAAAAAAAAAAAAATTCCTGTGCTTTTAATTATTTATTTCTAAACATTGGCAAATGCCAATGCTTTGTCCTACATTTTGTCCCAGTTTGGTGGTAGCAAATTATGGCAACTCTAAACTGATATAACCCCTGGAGGATCCTGGTTCTGGAAAATTGAAATCTTGAAATCTCAGAGCTAGCCCACCCATGATTTAAGCCTTAATGTCCACTAATAAAATTGTAACATTGCAGATAGGCAACCCTGAAGAAGTATTTGTCCTTTGTTGTGAGCAGCAGTATTTGCGGCACCTGTTGTTTATTATTGTTTATCCACTCACTCATTCCCTGCTTTTATCCAAAACTGGGACTTGACAGCTTGCAAGAACTAATAGAATTACAGGCTGCATATACACTTTAAAATTAATGCAGTTTGATACCATTTTAACAGCCATGGTGCAATGCTATGGAATCCTGGAATTTGTAGCATGTTGTGCCACCAGGGTTCTCTGACAGTGAATGCTAAATATCTCCCAAAACTACAAACTCCAGAATTCTATAGCAATGAGCGATGGCAGTTAAAGCAGTGCCATTAAATCTGCCATTATCCCTGCTTATGTATAAGAGCAGGCCTTTTCAGTTCTGACAGGCCTAAGGAAAAATAAGCAACCTTCAGCAACTCATATACAGTCTAATTTGAGTTTGGAAAATTTACTTTTTTAGACTGCAACTCACAGAATCCCCTTCATAACCATGCTGTCTGTGGAGTTTTGGAAGTTGTAGCCTCCTCCCCACTTCCCTCTTTTCAGTCTAAAAGCACTGTGGTGTTCAGATTGTCAGCATTTTTAGTTGTCTTGCAAAAGTGAAGCAATTATCCAGTCAAAGCAGGATTAGAGTTGGCAGGATCATTATTATCCTGTCTCCACATATTACTTGACTGAATATAATATGATGATTGCAAAATTAGAGGATGGAAAGGATCCATCTTATCTTCCTAGTAGATGGCAACCATTAGTAGTGCACGATTCTAGCCTGCCAATTACAGTGGTCACCACAGAAAGGTTGAAGGCATTATTACTTTAAAAAACTGTTTAAATGGAAAATGTTTATGCTAAAAGAGATTGAATTGCATAGTATTATCTCTTCCTTATGATCCACATTATATTAAAAATGTGTATGAATCATGGTTGGATTGTACCTTTGCTCTGAGTTTAACTAATGTATTTCTTTTTTCTTTCTAACAGTAAGGGTGAATATCCTTTGTGTCTGTTTTTATGTGAGATTTACTCAACAGTACTCAGTAGTAATAATTTTAAGATTCATATGACAAGAACACAGTTTGGCTAGGTCTATTTTGGGGGCCCTAGTAATAGCAACCTTGGAAGCCACATATCAGTCTCCAAACATATCAGCTCCTTTGGGGCAAGTTGGGAAACATGGCCACCTGCCAAAAGAGCTGCTGTGGCAATTTTGAGCACATAGAGGTTGTAAGTAATGAGCCTGGCCAGGAGCTAGCAGTCCAAAAGCGAGGGCTTAATGGGCTGTGTGAGTCCACTATAGCATGTATTAGTTACCACTAATATAGATGTTCTACAAAACATTCTATTTTAAAATCCTGATGAATGCTACAGCTATGCTTTGTAAAGTCTCTTTTCTTTCTTTTACACAGTATTGCTTTAAAAAAAAATGAAATACATTGGTTGAAATTTGTTCATTTTATCCCAGAAACCTGTAAATAAGGCATGTGTTGTCAGTTAAAAATTCTGATACAATGCCTAGGCATTTTAGAGTTTTATAAAAATCATGGTCTTTGTTTTAACAAAACTACTCAAATACCCACTTTTCATTTTAAAAGCATATTGCATGTCCAAAGAATTTAGTAATTCTCTCATGCAAATTAGTGACTTGAAGCAATTGTGATTACTATTTCTTGTGTCCCAAAGTAAATTGGCTACTTACACATCCTCCCAAAAGAGCAAAAATAGATCTGCATCAAATTTCCTATGGATTCAAATCTGCCTAGAATGAACAAATTTAATCCTGATGCATCAGAACAAAAACAAATAACACTTGTGGGGTATTTTTTTTATTTTTTTATTTTTTTATTGCCCCAATGGGAATTACAAAGCACTGAGGGTTAGTGTCAAAAATCAGGCTTTAATAAGCACTTTTTGAGTTTCTTGACCCAAAGAGAATTTTACTATTCTCCCAGTGGGACAAATTTTAGCACATGAAGATTATTAAATAGAAATAAAATAACATGCCGCCATAGTTGGACTGACTGTATACTTACTTAGGGGGGATACAGACAGGCAGAAAGGGGTGGCCAGACGCTGCCCCTTTCTGCCTGGATGGAGGCCGCAGTAGACAAATGCTGCAGCCTCTGCGAGGCTTAAAAAGAACCCCCTCCTGGGCGCAATGATGACATCCACACGGCACCACGTTGTTAGGGCACTGTGCTGCACAGACATCATAATTGCATGCCCTGTATGGATGTGCGTGCCCAAATACGGCACCCGCATGCCAATTGTAGGGCTGGGTGCATGTGCATGCCCAGCCCTACCAAACTCGCTCTCAGGATCATTACTCTCCCTATTTATGGTTCTTTATTTTTACTCTAAGCTTGGATTTGCTATCCCTTCAAACAAATGTTTTTCTGTAA